>NC_034613.1:51501658-51509226 GCF_900095145.1 Mus pahari | reverse complement strand
AGGAAGGAAGGAAGGAAGGAAGGAAGGAAGGAAGGAAGGAAGGAAGGAAGGAAGGAAGGAAGGAAGGAAGGAAGGTTGTGTCTAATCTTACAAAGGATCACACAACTTCCTTCTTACTTTGTTTGGTTCTGGGAAAGTCATCATATACTTCTGTGTCCTTTCTGGTCAAAGATGCATATACTAGAAAGTTCTCATCTTTCTACTTAATCAAGAGACGTCGTCTATGTTTCAGTAATTCCACATGTTGAGAAGTTAGATCATGGGTTATGAGTCTCGGCCATACAAAGTTTGAATGTCCCTAGACAAGTGTTCTAGACAAGTAGACGGTCAGCACCAGTGCCTGCAGGGAAAGAGATCACTTTATTTGGTTCACATTCTTCATGGTAACTTCTACCAATTCTCCCAGGTTGGAATTTACATTATTCCCTGTTTTGCATGGAAGAACTCTATGCTCCACAGTAGCTCATTTCCAGGCCAATCATTCTTACCACCTTCAACATTTCCTTCACTTTTGCTTTTTCCTCCTTCTTCCTTCCTTTCCCCATTTGTTCATTCCTTCTGTCCTTTCTTCCTTCGTTTTCTTTGTTGTTTTGTTTTGTAAGACAGGGTTTATCTTTGTAGCCCTAGCTATCCTGGTACTTGCTCACTTTATAAAACAGGCTGGCCTCAAATGCAGAGATCCACCTGACTCTGCCGCTGGAGTACTGAGATTAGAGACTTGTGCCACCACAGTCTGGTCATATCTCTCATTTGGATAGTTCTGTTAAGTGCTGTTATGCCTTCTATGTCTCCCCTAAGAAAATTTGTCTCTACCCCTCAGCCCCACATACCAGTAAGAAAGGACACACTAGTCAATCACCTGGTGAAGGACTTGACTAACACCAAATAGGGCAGTACTCCCTTCTCCACATTGGGGAGCAACTTTCACCACCATAGAAGTCCAAGTGCAGGAACATTATGCTGTTGGCTCACATTAAATTTCATGTTGGTTAATTGAGCTCTGCAGTACAGCTTCATTGACAGGTCTTCTTTCTCCCATTCATTGTATCCTACCCCACTGCTATTCTATGGAAATAGCTTAGACCAATTTTATGTGTAAGTGTGTGTGTGTGTGTGTGTGTGTGTGTGTGGTGTGTGTGTGTTTAGGAAACAGATTATAGATAACTATTGAATTCATGGGTTATTTAGCCTAATTATGAAATATATAATATCACTTAGAACTTTAAAATTCTAATACAAGTCACTGAGTAAATACATACTTCTTTTTTTTGAAAGATTTATTTATTTATTATATGTGAGTACAATGTAGCTGTCTTCAGACATTCCAGAAGAGGACATCAGATCTCATTACAGGTGGTTGTGAGCCGCCATGTGGTTGCTGGGATTTGAACTCAGGACCTTCGAAAGAGCAGCCGATGCTCTTAACCACTGAACCATCGCTCCAGCCTTCTTTTAGAGAATCTATTTATTATTATACATAACTACACTGTAGTTGATTTCAGATGTACCAGGGTATCAGATCTCATTACAGGTGGGTGTGAGCTACCATGTGGCTGCTGGGATTTGAACTCAGGACCTTTGGAAGAGCAGTCACTGCTCTTACCCACTGAGCCATCTCGCCAGCCCCTAAATACATACTGCTATCTTGTATGTAATTCACAAGGGCAACAGGAGTTAAGGAGACACTGACTTGCAGTCAGATTCACTATCCCATCCTGTGCATTTACATAAATTCCTTCCAGATATATACACACCTGATTCTGGCTTGGCATTGGGTCCTTAATCTTCTCCAATCACTCTTGTCACATTGAACTGAACTTACCACCATTATATTGGAGTCCTTAAGCACATTGGGATAAGACCCTGAATTTCAAGTTAGACTCGATTCAAATTTAGAGGAATTATATGAGGTCTAAAGAGAAAGGGTTGGCTTGTTAACCTTCTTGAGTTCTGTGGATTGTATCCTGAGTATCCTGTACTTTTTCAGCCAATATCCACCTACTAGTGAGTATATATCATGTATGTCCTTTTCAGTCTTAGTTACCTCACTCAGGGTAATTTTTCTTTGCCTGCAAAACTCATGATGATATACTCCTTCTTAATAGCTGAGTAGTATTCCATTGTGTAAATGAACCACATGTTCTGTATTCATTCTTCTGTTGAGGGACATCTGGGTTGTTTCCAGTTTCTGGCTATTATAAATAAGGCCACTGTGAACATACTGGAGCACGTGCCCCTGTGGCCTGGTGGGACATCTTTTGGGTACATGCTCAAGTGTGGTATAGCTGGGTATTCAGGTAGATCTGTTTCCAATTTTCTGAGGAACCTCCAAATTGATTTCTAGAGTGGTTGTACCCGTTTGCAATCCCACCAGCAATGGAGGAGTGTTCCTCTTTCTCCACATCCTTGCCAGCATCTGCTGTCACCTAAGTTTTTGATCTTAGCCATTCTGACTGGTGTGAGGTGGAATCTCAGGGTTATTTTAATTTGCATTTCCCTGATGATTAAGAACTTTGAACAGTTTTTAAGTGCTTCTTGCCTGTTCAAGATTCCTTTGTTGTGAATTCTCTGTTTTGTTCTATACCCCATTTTTTGATCGAGTTATTTGATTTTTTGGAGGTTAGCTTCTTGAGTTCTTTATTTATTTTGGTTATTAGCCCTCTATCAGAAGGTTAACAACCTGAAGGGCCCAAGTTAGGATGCCTCACTCCCACTTGGGAGGAAAAGCAATCACTGGGGCAGGGCAGGGGTGGGGGTGGGGAGATGGGGAGAGGGAGGGAGGAACCTGGTTGGGAGAGGGGACTGGGAGGGGAAAGAGGAACATAATTAGATATTGGGGGCGGGAAGGACAGGAGTGAAGCCCCGAGGACCAGCAGAAAGAATGGAAACAGGCAACCTCTAGAGGTAGAAGGGGGGGTGCTCTAGAATATTCCAGAGACCTGGGAGATGAGAGACTCTCAGGACTCAATGGGAGTGACCTTAGATGAAATGCTCAACAGTGGGGAAAGGAAACTTGTGGTGTTCACCTCCAGTAGAAAGACAGGGCATCAAGTGGAGGGATGCAGTTGCCATCCCACAATTAAAAAAAAAAAAAAACTCTGACCCAGAAATGTCCCTGTCTAAAAGAACTGCAGGGACCAAAATGGAGAAGAGTCCGTGGGAAAGGAGATCCAGAGACTGGCCCAAATTAGGATCCAGCTCAAAGGGAGACTCCAAGGCCTGACACTATTAACTGATGTTATAGTGTGCTTACAGACAGGAGTCTAGCATGGCTGCCCTCAGAGAGGCCCAACAAGCAGCTGAAAGAATCAGATGCAGATACTTACACCCAACCAATGGACAGAAGCTGGGGAACCCTATGGTTGAATTAGGGAAAGGCTAGAAGAAGCTGAGGAGAAGGATGACCCCACAGGAAGAAGAGCCTTCTCAACTAACCTAGACCCCTGAGATCTCTTAGACACTGAACCACAAATTAGGGAGCATACAGCAGCTGATATTAGGCCACTAACACACATACAGCAGAGGACTGTTGGGTCTGACCTCAGTCAGAGAAGATATACCTAACCCTCAAGAGACTGGAGGCCCAAGGAGTGGGGAGGTCTGGTGGGGGTGGGATGGGGACATTCTCTTGGAGACGTGAGGGGTGGGGGGAAGGAGGAATAAGATGAGGAACTGTTGAAGGGTGGAACCATGAGGGGAGATAACTACTGGACTGTAAAAAAAGATTTAATAATAATAATAATAATAATAATAATAATAATAATAATAATGAGAGGATTGGCAGTGTGGGCTGCACAGCATTAGATTTTCTGTCTGAGAAGGAAGGGCTGGGTTGGCTTCTCTTTCCAGAATTGTGAGACACTCTTGGCAGTACTTTTCAGAGAAGGATTTCCCCTCCTCTTTGTCTGTCTCTGTCTCTGTCTCTGTCTCTGTCTCTCTCCCTCCCTCCCCATGTGTAAGTGTGTGTTTCTGTGTGTGTCTGTGTGTTGCATGCACACAGGTATATACAATATACAAGTACACATACATACTCATACTTTATGAGAAGCCAGAGGATGATTTCAAATGGCCTTATCTATTATTCTGTCTTATTCTCTTAAGATAGGGTCTCCCACTGAATTGGAAGTTAGGTTCGTGGCCAGAAAGTCTTAGCTTGAACTTAGGTCCTCATGCTTCAATAAACTCTCAAGCACTGAGCCATCTCAATGATTGGCATTGGTTGGAAACCTGTAACCCAAGTAAGCTTTTTCCTCCCCAAGTTGTTTTTGTGGAGGAAAAATAGAAAGCAAACTAGATCTTAACTCTTGAGTTTTACAGAGTACACGCTTTTCATTCTTTTGCTTTAGCCTGTCTTTGTTCTCATCTTTTAAGTAAATTTCTTCTAGATATTATGCATCTAAGCTTTCTCATAGTTCACATTGGTATTATCACCTAAATATACAATATCAGAAACTACATGTTTTGATATTTTCCTATTTCAGGTAATTCTTAGAACTCTGCTTCCACATAAGACTCTAACAGCTCAGCTTTGAAAATATGTCATAATTATTTTCTCTGCCTATTTTGAACACTCTCCCAGATGATGGTATTATAATTTTTGTTTCAATCATTAAACATATATCTAAAGGAATGAACTTTGATTCACAAAAAGGTATGTTGAAGTCCTAACTCTGGTGAACATGGCTTTATTTGAAAATAGAATGTTGCAGATTATAAGTGAAGATGACAATACACTAGAGTTGGGTGAGCCCTTACCTAATTCAATATGGCTTGTGGCTTCTTTATTGTGGTTTATTGGCTGGTTGGATGGTGTGACGATGAGCTGGAGCTTCCTGTGTAGTCGGAACTTCCTTCTTCCACCTCCCAAGTGCTACGCCTGGTTTATGCAGTGACTGAAGCAGACCTCAGGGCTTTGTGCAAGCACTTTACTGACTGAGCTACAGCCACATCTCATGGTTAGTGTCTTTTTTCATCAAAAATACAGTGTGCTGTATATATATATGAAATTTGATAGTATGATGCTAGGATAAAGTGTTTTAACATGTTTCATCTCTCATAATTGAATCTAGTGACTTTATAAGCACAGAAGGACATGGAGACACAGCAACACAAGGGAGAACATCTTGATTTGAATGAGGCAGAGAGTAAAGTTTTGTAAATGCAAATTCATTTTCCTTCTTGACCCCATTAATTAACACATTCCTGGGGAAAGCCTTGCACTGCCCACTCCACCTCATTCCTGCGCTGGAACCCAGCTCCCTGCAGGGGGGAGAGACTGCAAGCTGAGAGCTAACTAGTTCTGCCCAGCAACTCACTGCTACTGAGGGGGTGGAATGGATATTCACATTCTTGCTGGCTAGTTGGAGAGGGGGTAGTTGAGGTATCTAACAAACCATCTGTGGGGTGACACAGGGCAGAGGTACAGGCTCTGCTCCTTTGTTAGGTACTGTTTCTGGTAAGAGAGAGAGAAAAGTCAGCCTTTCTTTGTGCCATCTCTTCCTGCCAGATAATTTTGGTTGGAAACTCCATCTCTATCTCACTTAAAGAGAAACATTCAGTCCTACACCATTATCATGTTAGCTGTGGGCTTTCTTTTTCTTTTTTTTTTTTTTGGATTTATTTATTTTTATGTGCATAAATGTTCTCCTTGAATGGATGTATATGCACCATGTGTATGCCCGATTTGACCTCAGAGGTCAAATAAGGGCATCTGATACCCTGAAACTGGAGCTATCAATGGTTATAAGTCACCCTGTGGGTGCTGGTGTGGGTACTGAATCCAGGTCCTTTGTAAAAGCAACAAGTGCTCTTAACCCCCGAGCCAATTCTCCAGCCTTCAATTAGGAATTCTCCACAGCTGTTCTTTCTCAAATTGAGGAGTTTATTTTCTTATATTGCCAAGAGGTTTTACAATTAAGAACGGATGATAGTTTTTGTTAAATATTTATTGCATATCTATTGAAATAATCATATATCACATAGCTTTGAATAGGCAAATATGTTTTATATACACAGTATTTATTGACATGGTATAATATGATAATTGATTGCTTAATGTTAAACCAAACTAATATTTCAAACAGTTCTGGTATATTCACCAGGTCTCAGTATATTGCTCCCAAATGTAACATTTGATTTCATTCATTAAAAATTTGTTTCCAAAGTTCTTATTCAAGTTCATATATCATTACTGAATAATTTTATTTTATTGTAGTCTTTGATTTTAGTACTAAGATGTTTCACATTAAATTGTGCCCCCATAGGACTCCATATGATGAAGGCCTATTCTCTAGTACCTTAGAATGTGTCCTTATTTGCAAATTAGTTCCCTGTAGAGGAGATTAGTTAAGACAGGGTCACACTTGAGAATAGTGCACCTCTAACTCAACTTGAATTCTATAGGAGGATAATATTTAGACACACTCAAGCACACACAGGGGGTGAGGGGCTGGGAGGGAAAACCATGTGTACACAAAGGCAAAAATGTGGATGATGTATCTACAAGTTAAGGGATACCAGTGACTGCAAGAATGCTATAAGAAGCTAGGGTAGAGAGCTGGCATGGGTTCTCCCTCAGATTCAATATAAACTTGACCATACCTTGATATCAAACTTCCTGTCTTCTGAAGTGGAAGACAATGTATTTTTGTTGTTGAAGCCACCCTACATCTAACACTTTTATCTGCACTAGCAAACAAATACAAGATAATTTTGGCCTCATAGATTGAGAGTATTCTTTCCTCTTCAATTTTCTAAAATATTGTGTAAAATAGGTATCATTTATTTCTTAATGGTTTAGTTTATCTTATCTGTAACAATATATGGATTTGGAGTGATCTTTGTGGGAAGTTTTTTCTATTATTAATTAAGTTTTTCTTTGACATTTTAATACACGTATAAAAGATATCATTGTTACTCTCACTTCCCAACCCCGACAATCTCCTCTCCTACCTGTAAATCTCTTTCCCACATTCATGTCTTTTTGGTTCAGTTTTATGACCCACTGAGTTTAACCAAAGCTATCTACATAACCACAGGTTTGGAACTTATCCAATAGAGTCTGCTGTGGCCATCAGTGCAACTGAAGACAATGAGTCCCCTTCTCCATCTTATTTCAAGAGCCAATAATTAAGCACAGAGGGGTAGAGCTCAATGAGCCATCCCCCCCATCCAAAACTGATTATAGGCAGAACCAGTCTCTTTTAAGTCCAGGACAGGTAAGCAGAGCTGCTTGGAGTTCAAGATTATAATAACTGTGAGATAAATCTACCACATAACCCAGCCATATCACTCATGGCCATATTTTCAGATAACACCATACCTTTCTATAGAGATATCTGCTCATACACGTTCATTGCTTCTGTATCCACAATAGCCAGGACATGTAAATAGCCTAGATGTTCATAAGGTGATGACTGGATAACTAAAAATGGGATACATTTGCACAATAGAATATAATTGATATTTTATTCCCTATTTTGGGGAGGAATGAAGTATCTACATGTTGATGTTCCTTCTTCTTGATTTACTAGCTAAGACGAAAGGATGGACAACCCAGAGACTGCCCC
>NC_034613.1:51491322-51501490 GCF_900095145.1 Mus pahari | reverse complement strand
AAAATAACTAATAAAATAATTTAAAAAAGAAAAAAAGAAGAATTTCAATTCTCTGAAGAATGAAATTGAAGAAGATCTCAGAAGATGGAAAGATCCCCCATGATATTGGAACTTTATATGCCCCAGTACAGGTGAATGCCAGGGCGAAGAAGTGGGAGTGGGTGGGTAGGGGAGCAGGGTCGGGGGGGGGGAGGGTATAGGGGACATTCGGGATAGCATTTGAAATGTAAATGAAGAAAATATCTAATAAAATAATTTAAAAAATAAAATAAAAAATATAATTGAACTGCTAAGAAAAATGAAAATATGAAATCTCCAGGTAAATGGACAGAGCTGTAAACAGTCATTCTGAGTGAGGTAACCTAGAGCCAGAGAGACAAATATCATTTTTTCTCTCATTTGTGGATGCTACCTCTGAATCTTTAGATATGTGTGTTCCTTTTGAAACAGCCATGGAGGTCAGGAAATTAGTAATGGGAAGGGAGATAAAATGAAGTGGTATAAGGAATTCAAGGGGGATAATGGTGCAGGAAGGTTTTAATGGGAAGAGGGGATGGAGGGGCAGGATAGATGAGGAAATACAGGGACACTAAAGACATTTCAAAATGGTCATATGCAAATCTATTATTGTAAATGTTTCCTAAAATATGTACACACATGTATATAAAAATAGTTTAAATGGAGTTACCCTAAAATGGGGAAACAATGTCTCTATTAGATACCTACAGGATAACAAAAAGAAAACTCAGTGCCAGAAATGGGTTACTTCTTTGGAAACTGTTAGCAAGTCAAGTCCCCAAATATCACAGGCAATATATTGCCAATATTCTTAGATACTCTCCAGAACTTGTTGTTAACACACTGTTGCAGAGGATACCTGAGTCACTGAACGTGGAGAAAGCAAGCTGGTACTCAACCAGACGCCTCATCCCTCCTGGCTAGCTGGAAGGGTGCTGGAAGGGGCTACGCCAAGGGAGTGCCAGCAGAGAAAACAAATCAACAATCTTATACCACTGTGAACCATGAGAGCTACATCTGTGACCAATCTAGCAAGTCATACCTACTAGAACACTAGTGGCCTGAGTGCCATGAAAGTAAGCGCTTACTTTCTGATTGGATTTAAGGTCCACTTCAGAAGTTGAATTCCATACCATGAATTGTTATCTGTGCCAAGAACAGATAGCTAGACAGACCATAGGCAGTAAGAAGGCTAAAAGGACACAGGATTAAACTAACTCCTAATGACTTATTCTTATATCCATAGATTTGTGCATCACAGAGTACCCATCAGAGAAAGTTCTTTTTGTAGTAGATGATGATTAACATAGAGGCCCACAACTGGCCAAGGTTCAAAGAATAGGAGATATAAGAATGCTTAGCCCTGGGCCGGTGTGGTGGTGCACGCCTTTAATCCCAGCACTTGGGAGGCAGAAGCAGGCGAATTTCTGAGTTCGAGGCCAGCCTGGTCTACCAAGTGAGTTCCAGGACAGCCAGGGCTACACAGAGAAACCCTGTCTCGAAAAATAAAAAAAATAAAATAAAAAAAAATTTAAAAAAAAAAGAAAGAAAAAAGAATGCTTAGCCCTAAAGGAAACATCTATATCATCATATCTCTCCTTCCAAAGCTCAAAGATCTTTGAAGAAATCAAGGTGGAAAAAATTGAAAAAGCCCTAGGCAGTGAATTACTACAAGGAAACAATGGTTTGTTTCTTTACTTATTCATTCTGGACACAGCTGAGCAGTTGTATGTATGAGTTCATAGTAGTTGAAACAGTATGCATAAGACCTTGAACTTTAGATCTTCTTCTCACACCTGTGTGTGTGTGTATACAGATGTATACATGTACACATACATGACAGTGTGTATTTGGGGATGATGTGTGTTCACATGTGTCCACTGCACATGTATATGGATGCCAGAGACTAATATTGAGTGCCTTTCCTTGATCACTCTCCATATTTGTATATTTGGGGATGTCTTAGTCAGGGTTTCTATTCCTACACAAACATCATGACCAATAAATAAGTTGAGTTTATTCAGCTTATACTTCCACATTGCTGTTCATCACCAAAGGAAGTCAGGACTGGTACTCAAACAGGTCAGGAAGCAGGAGCTGATGCACAGGCCATGAAGGAATGTTACTTACTGGCTTGCTTCCCCTGGCTTGTTCAGCTTGTGTTTGTATAGAACCTAAGTCTACCAGCCCAGAGATGGTAACCACCCACAAGGGGCCCTCCTTGATCACTAATTGAGAAAGTGCCTTACAGGTGGATCTCATGGAGGCACTTCTTCAAGGGAGGCTCCTTTCTCTGTGATAACTCTAGCTCATGTCAACTTGATACTTAGAACCAGAGTACAATTGAGCCTGGATCTGGGACTGGGGATAAAGTCCTTCACTGAACCTGAGGCTCAAGAATTCAACGAGGCTGGCTGGTCAGTGAGCTGCAGGGATCCACCTATCACTGTCTTGCCCCAGAACTGGGGTTATGCACAAATGCTGCCAAATCTAGTTCTGTACATGGGGTCTGGGGAACTGAACTCAGGACCTCAGATCCTCATACTTGCATAGCAAGCACCTTACTGTCTGAGTCATCTTTCCAAACCTATCAACTTTTTCATTGTTTGTATAGTTAATCACATCCAGATAAAGCTTAATCACCTTTTTAGATTCAAAGTGCAAAATCTTTTGTCTTCAATCACAGCCTGGCGTCCCATTATCATTAGTTAACCTATTGTCCCACCAAAGTCACCATGGCAGTACCAAACTTGCCGATGAATTACTAGACCCTATACTTAGCAAATGGCTGTCTCCTGCCTGCAGAAATAGCCTTCAGATACCTGGGCAGTGTCTACTCCCTTCTTTGCATGCTCATCTTTTTCTTGGCATCTCCCACTTAGAGCACTCTCTGCATTTTGCAAAGTGAATGTTGGCTTTCATCCTTTCTGACACCAAGGAGACTGACTGATCTATCCTTGTCAACATTTCTGTACTTGAAACTTACAATCCTCGTTGTAACATTCAAGCCATCTTGGAAACATGATCAGATTTTTCTTACCACATTGCCAAACAAATCCTGCTCCAAGTCAATATTTACTCAACTTATCACTCTAGCTATCTCTCCTCTCACAGATGTCTTTTCTAAAAGAGTTCTCTGCATGCTCTGCTTCCTCAGAGTTGGAAAATCACAACTATCTCTGCTTCCTTACTTCTTTATTCCTCAACTCACTAGCATATTGTTATGCCTATACCTTTCTTCAGAATCTAATCATTCAGGTAACTAGGAGCTTTCCTTATTGCATGCAGTGTTCGCTTGGACACGGGTTCTGTGGCTACAACAGAAATGTCAGATAAGAGTTGTTTAAACAAGATGCAAGTTGAATTATCTCTCATTGAACTCTCTGGAGGCAGACAGTCCCAAGGCTAGTATATCAACACCACTTAGTAAATCATCTAGGAACCCAGATTCCTTCTATCATTTACTCTATCACATATTATCACAGCTATATGATCAAAGATGAGTCACACTGTGTAAGGGGGTAGAAAAAAGAGGTAGGTAGTATCTTTGTTAATTCAGGCGACAATTCACATACCACACAGACACTACACACATCTGCTAACCTTGCACCAGAATAAAGTTAGTCTTAGGGTAAAGCCTGACTCTGCAATGGAGATGAGAAATGTAGCATTCACTTTGTTCATGTACTCATCTCAGTATTCTGATGTAGAAGGGATAAAAAAACGCTGAGTAATAACTACAAGTCTCTATCAGGCTAATCACAAAACCTTAAAAATGGTTCCAGCACATGCAAGAGAAGAGGCTGCTTTCCAGTCATGCTCCTATGCTCTTTTCACCCCCAATTTCACTATAGTAGGAACCAGAACTGACTTCTACTTATGGAAGTCTGCTGTGGACAGTGAGTCCTATCTCAGGCTTACATAGGAAAAATAGGTCACACAGAATAGCCAGCAAGGAATGGGGAAAGGCTATGCAAGAATGATGTATAATAAGTGCTCAATTGATAAATCCCAGAAAGATAGATGTATATAAATGTATACACACACACACACACACACACACACACACACACACACACACATATATATCCATTTAGTGAATAAACAGGGACAACATTACCATTTTACAGACCTTGAGAATACTCAAGAAGAAGCTCAAATTTGGGGTATGGAACTTGAAATGTAATTAGATGAATTTAATGATATCACATTCCTCTTGATCAGTTTCCTTCCTCATTCCTCTGAAGCAGAGCTCAACCTCACCCTTGCTTACTCTAGAAATCAGTTTTGACCTACATGACTGGTTGGATTAGTGTCTTGGTGGGTAGTGTCATGCCTGCTTACTTTCTAGATGACGGTTCCTCTGTTAGACTTGCCTTACCCCAGGAATGTCTTAAAGTTTTTCCAAAATGACGTCTAGTTGCCTAGCTTCCTTTTCTTTTCTTTTTAGAGCTAAAGCCCCAAGCCCCCAAATGGAGCCCAGTCTGGCCTCCACTCTTTCAGCATTGCCTACTGACATGAGCCACCAACACTGGCCTGGATGTCATTTAGATGACTAATATCCAAACTCAATTGCATCTGAGAATAACCTGGAGTTCTTATACATTCTTAAGTTCTTGTCAGGACTCCTTGTTTGGGACTCCATGCTCTAAATAGTCACCAAAGGCCTCTAGATAGTATGGAAATAGCTTATGCAAAGGAAGAATAATTATGGATAGTGTAACTAATACAAACCACATAAGAAGTCTGAATTCTCGTTGGTATATTGTTGGAGTAGATATCTGCATAGGCTTCTCCTTTATAAAACTCCTATAGTCTAAAAAAAAGTTTTATTTGTATTATTTTAAGTGTGTGTGTGTGTCTGTGTGTGTCTGTGTGTGTGTGTGTCTGTGTGTGTGTGTGTGTGTGTGTGGTTGTGAGCCACCTTGTCATGGGTGCTTGGAGCTGAATTCAGGTCCTCTGGAAGAGCCATGTTTTAACCCTGAGCTATCTCTCCAGCCTCATAGTTTTATAGTCAATTTTTCAATACAGAGTTGGTGTCAACTATCTTTTTGTACTCTGGAGTTTGATAAAATAGCAAGCCTTTTATCCATACAAATAGATAGGACATGAGGGTGACAAACATCTAGGATTTGGGGTACCTTATCTGGATATCTAAATTCTAATGTAACTCTTAGCCGGTCCACTCATTCAGTTTCCTATTTCCTGTGGGTTCTGTGGTGATGTGACTATCCTACTTTGCTCTTAGAGGTCTAGGTGAAGAGGAAATGGGTATATAATTTAGTTATTCACACAGGTCAAGACATGCATTAGTTTTTCAGATTGGCTCCAACCATATCTTAAAATTTAACGGCTTATGCTCTGAGGAACTCAGATTTGTGGCTATCTGGAACCTTCTCTCAATTGACAGAAGGGAGCAGGGGAAACTGGAGGAAAGTAGGTATCTTTTGCTAGCCCAGACTGATGTCAAGGTGATTCTGATCTGGCCCCTAGTTGCTATTATCTTTTCTATTCTCTCCCTTTTCCTTAGTCAGTTATAGATTGCACTTGTTTAAATATTTGCACATCATGAGGTGAGCACCTGTAGGCTGAATAGTGAATGTTCTGTCCCCTCTCCTCCTTAAGGCCTGGATAAAGACTGATCTCAACTGATTCCTCTAGTTGACATTTTCTGGTAGTAGGTTATTTGTCTGATGATTGATGGGGGAGGTCGAAGCTCACTGTAGGTGGTACCACCCCTGGGCTGGTTCTGGGTGTTATAAGAAAGCAGACTCAATAAGTCATGAAGAACAAGTCAGTAAGCAGTGTCCCTAACATGGTCTCTGCATCAGTTCCTGCTTTCATGTTCCTGCCAGGAATTCCTACCCTGGTTTCCTTGGATGATAGATTACAAGCTGTAAGATAAACTAAATTCTTTCCTCCCCCCAAGTTGCTGTTAGCCATGGTTTTTTGTCATAACAGCAGAAACACTGTAAGACAGATGGAGCTCTGCTATGTTGCACAGGTTAGTCTTAAACTCCAGGATTCAAGGGCTCTTCCTGCCTCAGTCTCCCAAATAACTGCAGGTATGTGCCTCTGGGCTCAATTTATAGAATGTTTATAGCTAGAATTTTCCAGGATGTCTGAACTCACTTGTAACTATGAAGCTAATAATCATAGAAGTTGAAACCAGTAATGTAGATCAGTGGAGCATTGTTTGCCTAACAAGTGCAAGGCTCTGTGATTCTTAACACATACACAGGCACATACAGAGGCACACACATCCTACAAAAAAACAAACAAAAATAAATAATAAATAAACAAAACACCAAAATCAAAACCAGAAAAACAAAACCATTGAACCTGAATCAAATCAAAACAACAACAAACAAAATGCAGAAATGGGCAGGAGGAGGTAAGAAAAAGACTGCAGGAGACACAGTGTAACACATCCAGATCCCGAACTCAGCTCCAGATACCAGACTCAACTCTCTGCTCTGTCAAACAGTTTTTTGTGACTTTGAACAATACATTTTATCTATCAGTGTCAGATTCTCTCGTGTGTGAAGGGGGATTCATGCGTTCTGTTGTTGTTGCTTTCATTGATGCTTTTAAGAAATATTTGTTGAGCACTGATGTAAATTCCAAAGCACTGAGCATACAGTTCCTGATCTTTACAGAGTTACAGTTTTGTGGGGCAAGCAGACATTAATGAAATGGCCACATGAATCAATAGAAGATTATAACTATAGAAATGGTAGTGAGAAAGAAAGGTGTGGGCTCCTGACAACTACAGTAGGAGAGTCTGACCTACTGAAGAAGGTAGGGAAGGCTCATCTCTACAAAGGTAACTACAGGAGAGAAATCACCTGAGCAGGACCAGAAAGGGCATTGTAGATAGAGACAGAGGCAACCTACAAACAAGGCTATATTGTAACATGAACATAAGTATATGATTACAGTGAAAGTTTGGGTTTCTTTAAAAACCCAGTTATGATATGGAAATGTTTTTGTTTTTTTATTTCAGGTGTGGGATATGGGGCTGGTTGCTCCAGGAGGGGTGTGATTTTTGCCAGCTGCAGATAGTTTCCTTTGGAATTCTGGGGACTCTTGAGAGGATATAAAGCCCCTAAGAGGGCCCGGTGGCTACTGCTCCCCTGCTGCTGCTGGTTCCTGCTGCTGTGTTTGCTATTGCTGGTTGCTGGTTGGAGACATCCTGATGATGGAGATTAGACTTACCCCAAGGAACTCAACACCCCTAATCATCAGAAAGTAGTCTAAAGAGGTCTATGCCCCCTTTCCCACCTCTAACCTTCTTTCTCTCCTACCTAGTACTGGAGGGGGGTTGGAAGGGATTGGGGTGGGATAGGGGTTGGATGTGTTGTAGATAATAGAACCCCCAAAAGTATGCCTACATAAGATCATTAAATAAACCAAGTTCAAGGGGGTTGTTATGTTGTCAGAATACATGTAGGTCATGGCACAGTGAGATTAATGCGATGGCATTTTAAGTTTTAAGCAAGGCTGCATATAATACTGTCAGATGTAAATTTGAGAATGGTAAATCTCATTGCTGTGAGAGACAAAGGCAGCTTAGATCATAGGGTTATAATGTAGATGGGGAAAAAACATGTCTCCTATAGAGAAACATTTGTGAAGTAGAGTCAACAGAAACTGGGGAACATGGGGGAACTAAGAGCCTTGAGTTTCCAGCTTGGTGATGTCAATAGATGAGATTGAGATCACTGGAAAATGATGAGGTTTGAAGGAAAACTCAAGAATTCCTGTTTGGAGCCATTTAGGCTGAGGTGTTTTAGTGGCCTACAACATCAGCTTCTTATTTAAATATTATCTCAGTGAAGCCTTCATTCTCCAACTTATATCACACTTTAATCTTAAGCCATTCTATATCTTCCTCTATGGCTTCATTTTGAGCCTTAATTCCTCTAATTAGTTAGTCTCTGTATTTTTTTTTTTTTGGCTTATTTTATTGCCCCCACCAAAATGTTATCACAAGAAAGACGTTTTCATTTATTTATTTATTTATTTATTTATTTGGTTTTTTGAGACAGGGTTTCTCTGTCTTTCATTTATTTTATATTGCTTTAATCTTCACCAACTAGAATCATGATTTAACAAGGGTTGTCATAGTTAATCTCTATGGGTAACTTGACTGAATTGAGGGATGCCTAGATTGCCAAACCACACCTTTTTGTGTGTCCGTGAGGCTAGTCTCAGAAACATTAGGTCTTGAGGGCCCTGACCCAATCTATGGATTCAGCTCTTGGTGGATTAAAAATGTGACCAGTGTATTGAGAGATGACAGAACTGAGAGGGAAATAGAGATATGGCTTTGAAAGACAGGTTTTCTGTGACTCCGTTCCTGTCTCTCTACTCTGCTTCCTAGCTGACATAAGGTAAATGTTGCATAAACACCCTCTTGATATACTGCTCCACCTCAAGCTCAAAGCAATAGATTCAGCCAATCTTTGAGTAAAACTTCCAAAATTGTGAAACAAAATAAACCTTTTTTCTTTTTAAATTGTTTCTCTATTTGGGGTTGGAGAGGTGGCTCAGTGGTTAACAGCACCGACTGTTCTTCCAGAGGATCCAAGTTCAGTTCCCAGCACCTACATTGACAGCTCACAAGCTCTAACTCCAGTTCCAGGGAAACCAAATACCTTCACATAGATATACATGCAGGCAAAAAAAATATCACTAAGAAAAGAGTTTCTGTTATTTCCCACAGTGGTTAAAAATCCAACATAGGAAATTGATATTAATGTAGCTGGGTCACAGTGTGGCTCAGAAACCCCTTAAACTGGTTTGTTAGATGAAATTGGAAATGTAGAAAGAAATGGCTGGAGATGCCCAAGAACAGTTAATGGTTAATTCTGGTGAGAGTGTAAAGACCTGAATGTTAATTAAAATGTAGATAGTAAAGACAGTGCCATGAGCTTTCAGGTGGGCACAAGGATTCCTGGGGAGTGGACTACACAATATTTGTGTTACTTATGGCAAAGACCTTGTTGACATTTTGTCTATGACCTAAGACTTTCCAGGAGGCTGTTTTAAGGTGACAGACTAATTAATCTTATGGAGGAATTTCGGCTGTAGAATGAGTATTCCTTCCTGGCTTGCTAGCCAGGTGTACAATGAGAATTAGGAGTGAAAAGGAAAGAAGGAAAAGTATTTAAAACTTGCAGTTTGGCCAGAAGAGTGTGTGTGTGTGTGTGTGTGTGTGTGTGTGTGTGTGTGTGTGTGTGTGAAGTTGGGGCTAAGGAAGACTATCACTATTAAAGAAAATTACTTTGCACTTAGACAAAAACAAACAAACAAAAACCCCCAAACCAAAAAAACCCAACCAACCAAACAAACAAAACCCAAATGCTTTGAGCGCCCCTTGAGCCCTCTACATCCACAGCAAGCTTAGAGTTGTGACAGAATAAAATTCCCAAATAGATCCCCTCCCCCATTCTTTCCCTGTGAAGCTAGTTCCACAGGACCCTTCGAAATACATATAACTGCTTAAGGATATCACTTTCTCCAGGGTTCACATCATTACATTCAGCTCTCAGGCATTCATTCAGAGGCTGCTACAGCCATAGTCTGAGGGGGTGTGGCTACTATTTGAGCTACACCACTCATTGGCATTTTTCATACATGTTGTTGGTTTTACTTGCAAGCAGAATGTAAAAGTTATATGACCATGAAGGCTTCGACAGAGCTTTGAAAGGAAAGGCTTCAGAAGTGTGCTGCCTAGTTTTGTGTCAACTTGACATAAGATATTCATTTGGGAAGAAGGAACCTCAATGGAGAAAATGCCCCCACCAGACCGGTCTGTGAGCAAGCCTGTGGAGATTTTTCTTGATTGATGACTGATATTGGAAGGTCCAGCTCATGACTCCTAGGCAGGTGGTCCTGGGTGATATAAGAAAGCAAACTAAAGGCTGAGTGTGGTACCACATGCTTTAATCCCATCACCAAACTGGGAGACAGAGGTAGGTGGAACACTGTGAGTTTAAAGCCAGCCTGGTCTACAGAGTGACTTCCAGGACACCCAGGGCCACACAGAGAAACCCTGTCTCAAAATCAACAATGACAATAATCAAAACTAAAAAAAATGCAAGAAAGAGAGAGAGAGAGAGAGAAAGAGAGAGAGAGAGAGAGA
>NC_034613.1:51445238-51491201 GCF_900095145.1 Mus pahari | reverse complement strand
AAAGGAAAGGAAAGGAAAGGAAAGGAAAGGAAAGGAAAGGAAAGGAAAGGAAAGGAAAGGAAAGGAAAGGAAAGGAAAAAAGAAAAGAAGAGAAAAGAAAAAGAAAGGAAAAGTAAAAAGGAGGAGAAAACTGGGCAAGCCATGAGGAATATCCAATATGCAGCATTTCCCTGTGCCTCTGCTTTAGTTCCTGCCTCCACATTCTTGGCCTGACTTCCCTTACTGATGGAATGTGAACCAAGATTTATCAACTGAAATAAGCTCTTTCTTTCCCAAGTTGCTTTTGGTCATGGTTGTTTACCAGAGCAACAGAAATCCTGAGATAAGAGGCCAGTCAATATGTAGCAGCACTGGATTCCTGGAGGCAGCCACTAAAACAGCAACATATAAAGCTGCAACAGTGGCATTGAAGGCACATGGAATCCCCATGAAGTTAAAGATGTCAGGAGCATTTGCCACAAAAAGCTGAAGGGAGTGTGTACAGCCAGCCCGGGAGAGAAGTTATATGGACTACATAAGTAGAAAGGCAGGGGGAGTGGGGGCCCTTGAGCCCTTTAGTGCTTATGTCACACTATAGACTTTAATGTTCGTTCCCCTAGCCTTTTTTCTTGCTTTGGTTCTATCCCTTGGTGAATTATGCAGCAGAAGGAGCTGTTTGAGGAGTTTAGTTAGACATATCATATGATTTTAGAGTCATGTTGTATCTACACCAACACTGTAAACATTGGGACACCTTAGAATTGCTCCAGAGTATGTTTGTTTGTTTGTTTGAGACAGGATCTCACTGCACAGTCCTGGCTGTCCTTGAACTCTGTGCTGACCAAGCTGACTGCAAACTCACAGAGATCCTCCTGCCTCTGCCTCTAAGGTATTGGAGTTAAAAACATGTACCCCAAACTTAGTCCTAGGATTTTTGAAGCAACAGTTCAGGAAAGAGAATCTATTATATGCTAGATAGAATAGGGACAGTAAAAATTCATAAATCTCTCCAACCTCTAAGAGATCACAAAAGTTCATTATAATGTAATAAAATAACTATATTAGGCAATGCTTACTATGTTTTAGAAGCATTATCTACTAGTTCCTAAATAGAACTTAAATAAGCATATATTACTATATGTCCATTACACAGACAATGAGTCTTAGGGCCCAAAGGTATATTCCAGTGGTTCTCAACCTTCCTAATGCTGCAACCCTTTAGTAGAGTTTCTCATGTTGTGGTGACTCCAACCATAAAATTTTTTTGCTGCTACTTCATAACTGTAATTTTGTTACTGTTATAATTTAATGTAAATTTATGATATGCAGGTTATCTGATATGTGACCCCTATGAAAGGATTGATCAGCTGGCAGTGGTGGCGCATGCCTTTAATCCCAGCACTTGGGAGGCAGAGGCAGGTGGATTTCTGAGTTCAAGGCCAGCCTGGTCTACAGAGTGAGTTCCAGGACAGCCAGTGCTACATTGAAAAACCCTGTCTTGAAAAAAAAAACTCAAAGAAAGAAAGAAAGAAAGAAAGAAAGAAAGAAAGAAAGAAAGAAAGAAAGAAAGAAAGAAAGAAAGAAAGAAAGAAAGAAAGAAAGAAAGAAAGAAAGAAAGAAAGAAAGAAAGAAAGAAAGAAAGAAAGAAAGAAAGGGTTGTTCAAAATTTCAAAAGAGTTGTGACCCACAGGTTGAGAGCCAGTGGTATATTTACTTAAGGTAAGGATGTTTGAGGCCAAAATTTGTGCTGCTAACAAGTTGGTGATCTATGGTAAATCGTCCCAGGTTCTTTTTGTTTGTTTGTTTTGTCTTTTTTGTTTGTTTGTTTGTTTGGTCATACTTTAGCAATCAGTTTGTGTTTTCAGTGGAAAACAGATCTTGATCAGTCACATCCTGATACACATTGTTAGTGTCCTTGTAACCTAGCTGGTAAAGCCCTAGCACAGTGCTTCATAACCTAGGAGTCTCAACCCCTTTTTCAAACTTCTATCTCCAAAAAATACTTATATTGCAATTATAACAATAGCAAAATTACAGTTCTGAAGTAGCAACAAAAACAATATTATGGTTAGGGGTCAGCACAACCTGAGGAACTGTATTAATGGGTTGCAGCATTACAAAGGCTGAGAACCAGTGCCCTAGCACATGCCTAGTTCCACCATTCAGCTAATTTCCAGGGTAGGTCACTTAGTATATTACTGCTGCATCCTTAGAACCAAACAGATGGCAGGAGTCAATATTGTGTTTTTGAAGGAAGATTAAAGGGGTGCAGATTCCTACCATTACCTTGGTAAACATTTTATCAGGACTCAAGGTAGTGTCTGGATACTGTGAAGAAGGACACAGCTATCCTTCTACAGCTTTGCACTCATGCTTTGCCTTTAATGATAACCATTATAATAAGATCCACTTTGTATAGATGAACAACGTGAGGAGGGATGCGATTTGGGAGATCTGTCATCTGTCTTAGTAGATGCTGGGGAGCAGATGCACACAAAATTATATAAAAATATTAGGTTCTTTGTTGTTGTCTTCCTGCTACCGCTTCTTAGCCAGCTCATGCTGGACGTCTCGGCCTTGCCATTTTCTTTATTTTCCACTTTAGGCCAGGCAGCCAATTGCTTCATCTTGCACAGTGGCTATTCGAGTGGCAGTGGGTAGATGGGCACATGGCTTCCCTCCCACTCTTGTTCTAGCAGCACAAAGAGAATCGGTGATGATTCATCTCTACCTTCCTTGACCCTCTTTCCTGGCTCTCCACAGCTTAGAAACAAGGACCAGGAAAATGTGCCTAGAGTTAAAAGAGGCCATTTCCCTCCTGTCCCTTTTATTCTCCACCCTAGGGGATGGGGCGCAGGAGTGAGATGCTAAGTGGGACACAAAGTGAATAAAGGCAAGTCAGTCCTCCCTGGATGTCAGCAAACCACTTGTTTCTTGGGTCCTAACAAGAAATGTGTCAAGTTCAAAATCTCCTTATTTTAAAGACTAGCAGACAGGGGCTAGCAAAGCAGGAAGCCATCTGTTAGGAAGGAGGATGTAGAACCTGAACTTCTTACCCTAAAGCACAGTGATCCTGCTCTGTCTTAGGCACGGTTTTCTATCTGAGTCTCCCCCTGCCACTCTGTGGAATGAATACTGACAAGGAAGCTGAGACTCAGTGACCCTCTTACAAACTTGTTCAAAGTAAGGACAACAGTAAAGAGAAGATAATAACGTGAGTCCTACTCCTCTTCTAGCCTCTGCCCTCCTCTCCTTCCTGCTGGCCCCTGCTAACTCATCCGCCAAGATTTTCTCCTAACCGGGATGACAACCTAGATGGGAAACACAGTTTTTTGTATTTTAATTTTCCACAATGAAAGTGATTTCCTGACCCCAGGATGACTTCAGAAATGAGGATGCTGTAAAACCAAGAAGAACAATAGAATAATAAAAGCTATAAAGAAGAAAATAAAAATAATTCCTAAGTCTACCATTTGTGGTCTGTCAACATTTTAACATTTTCAAATATATCCCTAGAGTCATTCTCTCTCTCTCTCTCTCTCTCTCTCTCTCTCTCTCTCTCTCNTCTCTCTCTCTCTCTCTCTCTCTCTCTCTCTCTCTCCCTCTCTCTCTCTCTCCCTCCCTCCCTCCCTCCCTCCTCCCCCTCTCTCTTTGCCTTTGTATGCATAATGCACTGTTATTTCTTTTAAAAGCTTTATTAATTATGCATAATAATAGTTTCATTCTATTTTCATAAATGTATATAATGTACTTTGAGTAAATGCATTCCTATTCACCTCGTTGTCCCCCTCCCGATTCTTCTGATTCCCTTTCTCTCTCCACCTTTTCTGCTTTGTTTTGGATAGCCCAGTGGGTTGGGTTAGAGTTGCTTATAGAAGATGGCAAGAGGTTATTCTTTGGAGCAGGAGAAACATGCTCTTACCATGTGACTACAGCACTGAAGAAAAAGCTGGCAGTAAATTTTAATGACTTTTTTTCAAATGTGGATTATTTTAATTGATGAATTTTATACATGCATATAATGGGTTGTGATAAGTTCTACCACCACACTCCAGAAATGGGAATGTGTGACTCATAATGTTTTATAAAGTGTTCTCAAATATTTATCACACATGCATTATCTCGTGTGTTCTTTGTCACAACTCTATCTTATGGTATCCCTTCATAGGCTCAAAGGAAATTAAGACTTGGGAGGCTAAGCAACTTGGCCATGGTCATGTAAGTACTCCCTGGGAAAGCCAGAATTTGAAGCAAGATCTGTCTGCTCCCGAAACACATGCCTTTCCTAGCCAGTGTGCACAGTAATTACAAAATAATATTGCCTCATATCATGACCCAGAAGTGAGGAGAATCATAGTACCTCAGCCCACCCCTGGCAATGTTAGCTGCTAGGCTGCCTACTTTGGGGGAAAGCCACACAAGTTTTTAGGGGAAAAGTTTTCTGGCCCTTTAAATCTTGGTGATCCTGCTGAAAAAGTTGCTTTTAGTTTCAGACAAGGCCAAGCAGGCAAACTTCTTCTTTTTTTTTTTCTTTTTATTTTATTTATTTATTTATTTATTATTTTCTTTATTTACATTTCAAATGCTATTCCGAAAGTTCCCCATACCCTCCCCCCACCCCTGCTCCCCTACCCACCCACTCCCACTACTTGGCCCTGGCCTTCCCCTGTGCTGGGTCATATAAAGTTTATAAGACCAAGGAGCCTCTCTTCCCAATGATGGCCGATTAGGCCATCTTCTGCTACATATGCAGCTAGAGATTCGAGCTCAGGGGGTACTGGTTAGTTCATATTGTTGTTGCAGGCAAACTTCTAAGGTGACCTAGATGTGACCTATGCATCAGCTAAACTTGGGAGCCATTCTGCCCCACCCTTTTAGGTGACCTAAAGGTGAACTTTACTCATTATAATACTAAATTCTCTTCTGAGGACCATTCCTATCTCTTAGTGTTTGAACAAGTAAGGATGTATGAAGAGGCATGACTCTGAACTGAGCATGCTCAGATACATTCCCCTCTCTGTGTGTGATAACAACAGTCTGCCCTGAGTCCAACAAAAGCCTCTTGCTTTGTTTGTTCACAGTGACACTGCTTTGTGAACAATCCCCAGTGCTTTCCTTCTGTGCTGCATGAAAGATACTTCACTCGTTTATCTATTGCCTGTGCATATCATCACCTCTGCTGTCAGCAAGAACAGGGCTCTTTGCATTGGGTTTTGACAGTAACTATGCACCTTCTAGGTGCCTCCTCTAACAGCAGAGAAAGACCAGAGAATACGATGGTGTCCCTACCTTTATTGAGTTTTGTATCCTGGTGGTTAAAGCAGGAATACATTTGTCAGGAATGAATGTGTCTTTTATATAGTTCAATGCTAGGAGTGTAACTCAGTGGGAAGAGAGCTTGCCTAGCATGCATGCAGCCCTGGATTTGGTCTCCAGCACTGGGTGAACCAGAAGCTATGGCATACAATTATAACCTCGACACAGAGATGTGGCGGCAGGAGAATGAAAAACTCAGGATCTCCCTCAACAACAGAGGGAGTTCTGTTTTTGAGGAATTGGTATGGTAGTGAGCTAAATGGCTTGAGGCAGCAAGCAATGTAGCTATCTGCAGGGACAGTACTACAAGAAGATGGAACAGCTAGTGCAAAGACCCTGAGGCAGGAGCATGCTAAGCACAAGCATAGCAAGGAGGCAAGTATCCCTTGAGTGCAGCTTGTACAGGGCAGGGCAGTAAGAGGTCCATGGTGATGGAGAGGCAGCCAGGGAAATAGGTCAGGCAGGGCCCTGCAGGCTATTGTAGGCCTTTTGATTTTATTCCAAGTATAACTTGGGGTTTTGAACAGAGGAGTGACTTGACCTGATTTTTCCTAGGAGAAATTCCATCTTGCTGAAAACTGTACAGCATAATAGGAGACGCAGGGAGACCAGGGACAAGCTTTGCAGTGCGAGGGAAAGGTGGTAATCACACAGGGAGAAAAGGCAGCCGAATTAACCAATGACTGGAACTCCTAGGCCTGGTTTGCAGCAATACGTAACGTATCACACTGCCCTGGACAAGCTCATGGTAGAGTCGATAGGATTCTCCAGGATGATTTGAGAGGCAGGTGTAGTATAAATATTTACCACACACTCTGGAAACTGAATGGAGACTGTTTCCCTTCACCTCTACCAGGTAAGAGCTAAGGCTTCCTAAAGAGGGTTTGATTTGGGTAGAATCCTGAAGGCAGAATTAGAGGCAGATGAGAAAGAAGAGTGAAGAGGGACAGACATAGGAGGATGCAAGACACATGAGGAAGCACCTGCAGCCTGCTTTCTAGAAATGCCCACTCACTAGTGTATGCCAGATCTGCATGGAAGTCACTATAAACAACTCAAGACAGCAAATTCAGGTGCATTCTCTTTATTTTTAATTAAAAAATTAATCACTAATTTATTTCATGTGTGTAGGTTGCAGGAGGGCATATGCCTGTGGAAGTCAGAGGACAACTTTCAAATGTCGGTTCTCTTCTGTCATGGAGGTTCAAAGAACAGAACTCAAGTTGTCAGGCTTGGCAGCACTGTCAGTGGCTGAGCTACCTCATTAGCCTGGTTTATTGCTGAGACAGGGTCTGTGTAATCGAGCCACTTTCAAACCCACAACCCTCCTGACTTAAATATGTGAGATTACAAGTGTGTTTCATTATATTTGTAAATACATTTATTTCAGCTCCCAGTACAAAAATTTTTAACCTATTATAAGACATTAAACCACAAACTACTAGGTAGTATAGGAACTAAAAAAAATAAAACTTTAGTTTTTATTTTTAATTATGCATGTATCAGTGTGTGTGTGTGTGTGTGTGTGTGTGTGTGTGTGTGTGTGTGTGTAAATCCATGGAAGTCACAGGCATTGAATTTCCATGGTTGTGAACTGCTCAATGTGGGTGCTTGGAACTGAACGTGAGTCTTCTATAAGAACAGTATTGCCATCTCTCCTACCAGGCCAATTTTTTCTATAAAAGACAATATAAATATATTAGATTCTGTGGACCATACACAACTCTTTCGCAATTGCTTAGCATTGCCATCATAGGGTAAAAGCACTGATAGGAAATATGTAATTTTGCATGGCATGTTACAGAAAAGCTGTACTTATAAAACCAGAGAGTTTTATAAATAAATAATCCCCAGTGTGGCATAACCTACACAATAAGATGAAGTGTAGTGAATAACACCAGCATGCTTGTTGAAGGAGTTCATGGGTGTTCTTATAGTTGATACAGTAGCAAAGACAGTGACTAACGGACAGCTAGTACATACAGCATGGGGACACTGGGCAAAGAGACAGCTCACTTCCAGCCAGGGTGCAGCATCAGAGGTCAGCAAAGTATTCAAAACACTGTGTAACTTAGAATTCACAAGTTACTTATTTTGGAAATTTTCCAAATAGTGTTTTTATACCATCCAAAGTGTGAGCATAATACAGCAAGATATTTCGAGGCCATCAATACAATGAAAGAGTTGTGATAATTGTTGTCTTTTATCGTTAGTTATTACTGTTAACTTGTTTTTAAAGATTTTACTTATTTTTATATACACAAGTGTTTTACCTGCCTGTATGCTGTATGTGTGCTGTATGTGTGCTTAGTTCCCACAGAGGCCAGAAGAGGATGCATATCACGATTCCCTGGAACTTAGTGATAATGATTGTGAGCTACCTCTGCAAGAGCAGCTGTGCTCTTAGCCACTGAGCCATGTCTCTACTGTTAAGTTCTCACTGTGTCTAATTTATAAATCAAGCTTAAGAAGAGGCATTCATACATGGAGAGCATATGTAGGGTTCAGTGCTATATGCAGTCTCAAGCATTCACTGGACATGCAGTCTCTTAGTATTTTCAATCTCTCTAAACAACTGTTGAACTCAATCACAAATTGATTTCTGAGCTACAGGTTGCTTTCAGCTTAGTATCTTCACCATATATTCAATAATGATTTTACTTTCATACATATTTATATTCTCAGGACAATTTAATGTATTATTGGGACTGAAAATAATGCTCTTCTTATATGATACTTTGAAGACCTACTGAGGAATAGAAATTTATTTTACATTTTACTACTGATTTCTCAAAATTACAAAGTCAGTAGGCCGGCCATCCCTGAAGTCATAACTCTAATTCTTATGTTATGGAATGCCTATTGAAGAGACAGATCATCTGATCTGCAGTCACGCTATCCTCTCTGTGTAGGACACAGGTCTCAGTCATTTCTGAAGATGTCCAATAACATAGAGGCAGTGTTAAGGTATAAGACGGAAATGTGGGGCACCTTTATGCCAAGACAGGTTTACTAGTCTTTGTAAAGGGAGGTCAGGCTGAGGTACTTGCTCTAAGAAGCAAGGCCAAACTAATATGTGTGTGTGTGTGTGTATATATATATATATATATATATATATGTGTGTGTGTGTGTGTGTGTGTGTGTGTGTATTATAGGTACATAAATCAGAAGAAGGTAGACTTTTTGATTTCATGTTTAATCTGGTATCCCCATCTAGTCCCTGAAAGTGTTTTCCTCTCTCTTTGTCTTCACTTGGTAATTTCAGTATCATTTCAGATAAATCTCACTATACTACACTATTGGAGTAAGGTCTCTCCAATAATGACTATATAAATTACACATGAATAGATACATAACTTTCTTATTATTAAGGGACTCAAAAGAAAACAAATAGTTACTGTGCAATGGTGAGGTTTTCAGGGCACTAATTTCTTCAGTTCTCAACCCAATTACGACGAAATTCGGTTGTGACCACAACAAGGCGGGTTCTGCAAAGGCCAGCTCCTGCGATAGACTGTTAGCTCTACACTGGGCTAGGTATTGATTAGTTGCCATAGTTGATTTGTCATTTTCCTCCTAATTTCCTCCTAGAGCATCACCCTTGGCTAAATGTCTTGAATAGCATCACTTGCTCAGACATGCTGTCAGTTCCAACATTTCCAGGGACTTGATGCCCACAAAGAACGGATTTGCCTTTTCTCACATTGGTCATCTCCTTGACCAATGGCTTTGCACTGGACATATTGTCTCACTGCCCTAGCACAATTCTTCTCTGAGCAAAGAAAGGTTACTTTTAAGAAGTGCTAAAGAATTCGTTTATGATAGGATGAAAACTTTCAACAAGCACAAATCTCCAAACAGTTGTTACTTACACTCAGAGGCATCTTTGTATCTTACTTTTTGTTCAGTCATTAAAACCTCACAAGAGCTCATCCAGTATCCACTTTATTTTTCTCCAGTATAAAGACATTATGCAATTTGCCCAAGTCCTTAGAGCGAGAAAGACCTGCACACAGGCATCCATGTTTAACTCCACTCACCTCACTCCTAAAGCAGGCAACACCCTGCTTCTTGGTTAAATGTTGGAGGGACTAGATCTTAGTTTTTGTTTACTACCTGACATTTTGTTATTTTTATTAATTTTGAGACTGGATCTCATGTATCCCAGGCTGACGTCGAACTCACTATGAAGGTGAACTTGATTGAACCCAAGTTCAATCCTGATTCCACAGCCCAAGTGCTAGACTGTGAGTGGAATGAATGCCTCTGCAGTTCTAGAAATCAAGCCAGGGGCTTTTTGAATGCTAGGAAAGCATTCTACTGAATGAGCTACATCTCCAGTTGCCTGGACTTCTTTTTAAAATACTACTGTTATGTTCCTTGGTGTTTCTTGAAGGATTTCACACAGTGAAACTCAGCTGTTAAGCAAAAGGCTTTTTAATTTTTTGATAAAAAAATTTCATCTTCATAAAATAATGAAAATGGAAAACCTACCATAGCTTTCAGTCCTGTTTCTCATATTACACTGCTAAGCATTTTCATGTGATCTCTCTCAACTAATGCAGACAATATATGGGCGACATAATGGAGGCCCCAAAGTTATGAAACAACAGCTATAATCACATGTTACAAATAAGTAGTAAGGCCACTCTCTTGTTACCTGACTGTTCCCCTCCCTGGGCACAAGAGTTTTATTTAAGTGATTAGACTTGATTGACTTGACTTGACTACACTTAGTGTCTCTGGCAAAAATTTTAGTTTTAAATGTGCAAAATTATTCTAAATGGCTTTGGAATCCATTTAGTCTCTGCGCTTCTGGACATAAAAGGGATGGTGTAGGTTGGAGCCTCATCAGCTGTAAGATCATACTTTGTGTTTGCTAGCAATCATGCCCCACATATGCCTTCTCCGTTGGTCTTGTCTTTACATTTCTGACTGAAGAATGAGATGGTATCCTTATGTTCCTACCTCCGAAGACATCTTCTGTGTACATTTCAGAAGTCAACAGTTTGTTCAAATGAACACAAACTGTGTTTTTGAAAAGTAGCAGAGTTCTATTTCTAGACTTGAAGAATGAAGAGCTATGTGGACCTACCCCTAAAAGAAATAATGTAATTGATGAAAACCACTCTTTAAAAAACAGCTGTTTAAAGTATCAGAAATTTATCCTAAGAAAATACAGCACCTGAAGAATGTTTTATTCCAAAGAAAAATCTACTCAGTCTCATCTCAAACAAGAGTCCCTGACTTTCCTAGTCCTTCGTGTTGGTTACCAAGCTTGTTGTACTATGCTGAACTCCTGGGAAGACAGAGCTCCCCTTTCCGTCTGCTCCCAAATTGGCATGCTATCTCACAAAGGGCAATTAGTCTTAGTAGTACTCACTATATCTTACTCCAAATTATAGAAGCTAAATTCCTGGCTAGGTATAGCTAAGAAGTAAGCGGTGACATTCGGCTACCCAGCCCTTATGTGTATGCAGCAGTCTTGGCTCAGCTGTAAAGGGGTGGAGCATACTGGAGTTCTGATCTTTTCATCTCTGTTAGCTTGTAATGTAGAAATTACACACTGGAGGAAACAATTCTGAAGACCGGAGGCTCCCATCCTTATCCAGTGGTCAAAGTAGAGGCTCAAAATATTCCTCCAAAGGTAAAGTCATAACAACAGAAATCTCTCTCCAATATGTACAAAAATCACTGTCGCTGGACAATCGAATTTTGTCAGTAGCAAGATTTCAATTGTATGGCATATATCAGTAATGTTCTTCTTCAAAAAATAATGATACAAGGAAGAGCAAAGCTTCCATTTACCTCCATTCAAGAGCCACTTGAGAATACAAACCTGTCATTCTTTTGTGTTCCTGTTCATTTTCCCCCTATTTATCATAGAAGATACAATGTGTGTCAAACAAACAGTAGACCTAGTGATGATTTGGGAAACTTAATCTCTTTAACAGCATACTCTGCAGCACTAATGCTTGGATATCTTCAATTGATTAAAAGAGTAAGATTATAAAGTAGAGAAGCAAAGGGCAAGTAGGGGCAGAGGGCGAGGGTCTGATGAAGTTCACTTGATTCCCTGTACTTGAGGGATTTGTTGTTGCTGTTGTTGTTTGAGACAGGGTCTCACAATGTAGTTCTGGCACTAGAGAGATGGCTCAGATGCTAGGAGCACTGGGTGCTCTTCCAGAGGAACCAGGTTCAATTCTCAGAACCCACGTGGCAGCTCACAGCTATCTGCAACTCTAGCTCCATGAAATGCAACACCTTCACACAAACATGCATGCATTCAGGCACAATACACATAGCACACACAGAGAGAATACACATAAAATCAAAACACATGAGTCATAAAAAATTCAAAAAGACCTTTTTTTTTCTAAAACCAAAAAAACATTTTCTTAGGGACTTGCTTACAATTTCCCAGGGTTAGTCCATGACCATCATGTAGGGAGCATGTCAACAGGCAGGCAAGCGGGAAGGCATGATGGTGGAGTAGTAGCTGGGAGCTCACAGCAGATCTATAAGTTGCTATCATAGGAAGTCAGACTGGGCCTGGCATGGGCTTTCTTAACTTCAAAGCCCACTCCCAGCGACACACCTTCTCCAACAAGGCCATAACATCTAATCCTAAACAGTACACCAAGAGGGAACTAAACATTTAAATATATGCACCTATGGGCGCCATTCTTATTCAAAGCACCACACCTAGCTTTCTATAGGTTCTGAGGATTTGAATCTGGGTTCTCACAGTTGCACAACAAGGTTTTTACTCACTAAGCTATCTCCCCAGTCTTCATGATGAACTTTTAAATGCCTTGTCCACAGAGAAGCATGGACCAGGTGCAATTCGTACCACAAATGGGCCTTCCATGCCCATGGCCCTTTCTGCATGACGACTTCCTCTTTTTGTCATGTTGGAAAAAGAGACCAGGAAAGCATCATTTATATATATATATATATATATATATATATATATATATATATATATATATATATATATGTCATCACCATCTTCATTTACTCATCTGACTCTTCACTAAGTCTTGTCAACTCCCAGAAGAATACAGCACTCCTCCTGGTTCATGGTAAGTCATAGATACAGAACTTGCCCACTATGCATGGCAGAAAGCACTCTCAGAAGGCATAATAATTTTTTTTTTTGGGGGGGCTGTTCTAGCATGTACCCAGCCTCACTCCAACAACCCTTGCGGGACGAAGACCCTAGTGGTGCTGTCCTAGCAGAAGTCTTCCCCCATGCAATACAATACAGCCAAAGTAAGCTGCCAATGATTGCTGCTTCACCCAGGCTAAAACAAGGATAGTCAACGTACAGTCATTTTCATAGGAGCTTCAAAAAGATACCTTATAAGTTAGTGATTGCTGGAGGAATAGGAGTCTAATAGATAGAATCTAGAAAAAGAAACCAATTGTCCCAGAAGCTTGCACTGAGGTAAGAACTGTCATTTCTTAGTGGTTGTCAACAAATAATGTGAGTTCAAATGCAACATTTAGAACATCATATCTATGGTTACCTGTAGTTAGAGCGCCACAGCGAAAGCAGCAATGTTTTGATACTGACAGCAAACCAAAAATCTCCTGATTTGTGCTTACTCGGCCATGCACCCCTCCTTCCTTTCCTGTTAAGGTCACAAATTTTAGCCCATGAACATCTGTAGAACTACAAGTGTCATTCTAAAAACAAATAAATTATCTGGTTGTTGTTGTTAGGTTGGTTGGTTTGGTTGGGTATTGGTACTTCTAGGGGAAAATATCAAGGTATTGAGTTTTGTTAATTGTATTGGTCAGCTCCAACAAATACAAAAACAACCAATTTTTTTCTTTTTCATCCAATAGTCCAATAATGAAGAGGAATATTAATTATTTGTGCAGACCAATTATTTGTCAGTGGACAAAAACAAAAACAAAATGTTCTGATGTCCCACTGCAATTACTAAAAAAGCTTTGATCCTACCTGTGTTCAGAGAAGAAGTTAAACTCAGGGATGTCAAAAGTTGCTAGATACCAGTCCTGCCTTCCACCATCGATCGTTCATCATCCATCATCCATCAGACTTGTGCAGTCTTCTGACATTACAATATGATGCTATTGTCTACAAAGTTCTTGCTGAAGACACTGTCAACTTAGAGGGGAAAATATTCTCACAGTGCTTTAAGTTTATGACAGACATTGTCACCCACAGATGGACGTTCTAGGTAGAAGTTCTAAATCTGTCAGTTTCTAAAATGAAGGTTGAGTAAAACTATTTTTGCTTGGAAATTTTCATGAGAATTTCTATGATGACCAGAGACTCTAGACCAGTGGTTCTCAAACTTCCTAATGCTGGGACCCTTTAATATAGTTCCTTGGGTTGTGGTGACTCCTTTTTGTTTGTTTGGGTTTTTTGGTTTTTTTTTTTCCAGCTCTTTTATTTTTTTATCACGTTAACAATAGAAGATTCCCCAATGTAAAAAAAAAAAAAATAGAAAGTTTCATACTATTTACATGACATGTGAGTACAGGTTCCAGTATCATACAAACATCCCATTAGAAACAGTGAGAAGGCATGATGTCATTCTCTGCCTTTTAGATGCAAAGCCTAATACACTTGTTCTCCTAAGTGTAATTTTGCTACTACTATGAACTGTAACATAAATATGTGATATTTGACCCCCCAAGGGTGTCATGATCCACAGGTTGATCCTAAAGGTGGACTTTGATTCCCAAGAACAAAAGTGCATTAAGCATCCACCTATAGTGGTATAACCTGTTATATCAGAACTTGATAGGTGGAGGCACAAGGATCAGGAATCATCTATAAAGCAGGTTGGGAACCAGCCTGGGTTCCATAAGCCCCTGTCTCAGAAAACAAAAACTGTACACTAACAGTTGTTGAATGTTCTCTGTGAGTGAGGTACCGTGATAGGCAGTTTACATGTGTTTTGTACTTTAATCTTTGATGTGGCTCAATGAAACCCTATTTTCCAAATAAGGTGATCAAGGCCCCCAAAGAGCTAAAGACTAACCTAGGTCTGATACAATGAGTACGTATCCTTACCTCGGGCTTACTTCAAGCCACTTGTCCTTACCACTCACCGTGTTCCCTCTTAGTTACTGGATGCTTGAGAGAACCCCCTTCAGCCACAAGAGACCTGCTGCCTCTCCATTCCGCAATCTCAGTATTCTAAAAGGTTTTGGATTCAGGAACCAATTGGTTTTAGGGTGTCTTTGACTTTTGCAATGGAGTTCTTACTGGATTCCCCATTAATCCTGAACTAGGGGTATGTTTTACTTCTTTAATTACCACAGTGTTTAAGATAAATGCAACGTAATTTCAACACATCCCACCCTGTAAGTAGTGAGACAGTGGTGCATTCATGGAGTGTGTTACACTGGATGTGCACTTAGGTGGTCACCAAATCCATTGAATTATAAGTTCAAGCCAAATGGAAGGATTTATTAGCTAAGTGTAGCTAAAATGCATAGTTTTCCTGAAAGCCTGCTGGTGGTGAATCTCCATAAGGTCGTGTGCAGGTGTCACCGATTCTTAGTTTGTGGAATTTGTGCCTCAAAACATTGTTTAGGGAGTCTATTCTTGGGCAGTCTTCCAGGATGAGGATTGGGAGTGGGAAGGGTGTTCCAAACCCATACCTGTTCAGATAAATGGAGATATCATTAGCAACAAGAAGTAAGTGATCATGGCTTCTCTCGTTTTTCATAAATTACACTAAATAACCATAATGCTGCAATTTAGTGGTCCAAAGTTCATTCTATTCAGCAGGCCATCCATAGTCAACAGTTTAAAGAAAAGGGACCTGCTGAGAAAATAGTGGTCTAATCAGATGCCACAAAATCGAGCTGATGAGATGAGTCCCATTTCGTTTTTTGTAAGGGGATTCTAATGAAGCAATGTTCGGAGAGGATTTATAACTTTGGGCCCCCCCTATTTCATTATTCAGGTCAGCTGCACCCAGTTCCAAATGAAGCTGGGGAGCCCTAATCCCACGAAGCCATTCATTTGTAGACATGTTGGACTGTGAAGGGAACTTATTAAATCCCAATTTCCTAGCTGCCAAATTGTATACCTTGTCTTGGTTCCTATATGGATAAGGAAAAAAAGCTTTGGCAGGGAGGCAAATCAGAGGGAACATTCATCAAATGAGAAGTACTGAAGCATGCATGGTGTCTCAAAAACTAAATCATCAGATGCTCTAAGTGGGAGACAAGAGGGCTCCATTTGTGTATCACACAACAGCTCTCGCAATACAGTAAACGCCTCTGAAGCTCGAGTGGGCAAACACAGGCACAATCAAGTGGGAAGTTTTTTCTCTGGAAAGAGCCTGAGGTAGGAGGGGAAGCCTGGGTGACCATCTACCCAGCACCTGCCCTTCAGGCCTATCGGCCTCAAGGTATCATCCACTTTTCCAGGGAGGCAAAAGCAGCCTGACTGGTGGTGTCTGATTTTATTCCATTAATATTTTCCTGTCAGAGTATAATTTCTCACAGGAATTATATTTCAAGCAACTCCACTGTGGTAAGTGGAAAATGGACATATTTGCTTTTGGCAGCGCTGAATAGATTGCAGATGTATTTTTAATGCCGTACCTTCAGTGCTGGAAGCCAGACAAAGGAGTTAGTCAGCATTTCCTGGGGTTCAGAGAGCCTTCCAGCTGCAGCTCTGGACTGCTGCTTCCTCAGCTTCCTGACCTTCTACTAGATCAGGTTCCATTTACTTGTGGAAGAAACTGAGGCCCTAGGGAGAAAGGGGATCATGCTGAGATTAAATAGGTTATTGCATATACAGCTCTTCTTAGCAAGGTGCTTGATATTTAAAAATCACACTGTAAGTGGCAGCTGATGCTATTACTATTGCCATCATCATTGTAGGAAGAACTGTGCCTCTTTTAGTAAGTTAAAGGTCTATGGACATGTGTGTGTGTGTGTGTGTGTGTGTGTGTGTGTGTATGTGTGTGTGTGTGTGTGTGTGTGTGTATTAGGGATAGATGTTTGAGACAGGATGGCCTGGAATGTACTATCTATAAAGGGCTTCCCAGGCTGACCTTAAAGTTCCCTGCTTTAAGTGATCAGATTACAGGTATGAGCCATCATGTCTGGCTTGGACTTCTTGTTTTCTAAGAACCCAGTTAGATTTTGTGTGGCCATTATGAAACACCAAAATGAACTGAGCTTGTCTTGCTTGGTAAAATCCAGTAGAGTTTGATCTATTAGAACAATGAGGTTGATGGCCAATAACCCATGTTTCAATTAAATATTTATCTTCTGTCTTGTTATATCTTAGAAACCAGAAGTTAGATACCCCATCTCTGTACTCATTCTTCAACAAGCAGCCACTGAACACCCATTGATGCTGTGTTAGATTCGTTATTGGATGGTAGGAATAGAGTGGTAAATGAAATTAGACACAACTAGACTTAGGCCGTGGCTTAATGGTAGAGTACTTGCCTACCATATATGAATCTCTGGGTTCATAATACAACCCCCTCTTTACATAGTTTACAATCTGGTCAGTGGAGTCCAGTGGGCTAAAACAAGAGGTGACAGTCCCTGAACTCAATCTATTTTTAAGTTTTTGTGCCTGGAGCTGTGTGCATGGCTTCCAAATGATTATATCAAAAGGAAATTTCATAAAAGATATAGTAGAAAAAGTTGTTAATATGTTACATGCAGAGCATGGGCACCTGGGGTCATGTGGGTCTAATAGACATAGTCAAAAGGAACCGCTGAACCAGCCCTGACTACATTACCCAGATAAGGAGGCAAAAACATGAAAAGAAACTATGAAACCACTTTGAGGCTCACATCACCACACCCAGCAGAGAAGGAAAACATAAAAGACAATACCATCTAAGACTCTTGGAGTGGAGAAACAAAAGTCATACCATACTACCTTCATTTATGACTTGCTATAGTCATTCATCTAGACAACACGGGTTTATTGAGTTAGGACTGCATTCTAAGAAATACACAATGACCCTTGCTGTCTTAGTCAGGGTTTCTATTCCTGCACAAACATCATGACCAAAAGCGAGGTGTGTGTGTGTGTGGGGGGGGGGGGTTATTCAGCTTACACTTCCACATTGCTGTTCATCACCAAAGGAAGTCAGGACTGGAACTCAAGCAGGTCAGGAAGCAGGAGCTGATGCACAGGCCATGAAGGAAAGTTACTTACTGGCTTGCTTCCCCTGGCTTGTTCAGCTTGTGTTTGTATAGAACCGAAGCCTACCAGCCCAGAGATGGTATCACCCACAAGGGGCCATCCTTGATCACTAATTGAGAATTTGCCCCATAGCTGAATCTCATGGAGGCACTCCCCCAATTGTGATAACTCCAGCTTGTGTCAACTTGACACACAAAACCAGCCAGTATACTTGCTCTTACAGAACTTATAGTTTGGCAACTGGCTCTGCATTAAGAAACAATAGTGGTGGCCTTGTGGTCTCTTGACCATGTGGACAAAGTGGATTAACTATGTTCTTAAGGTAGGAAATAGCTAAATTAAGGTGGGTACACTAGAAATGCATGCTAGGATAAAAGAACAGCAAATTAAAAGCCCTAGGGATAACATCATGCCTGGTGTGTGTTTGTGTTAGTGACAACCCACCCCATAAATCCATTTGAGTTAGAGTATAGTGAGTATAGAAGAGATCAATGGCAGAGATGACATAGAGATATCTAGCTTCTAACTTGCATATCAGTCATGTTACTCACTGAGGATTGTGGGAAGGCTGGCCTCGAACTCAGAAATCTGCCTGCCTCTGCCTCCCAAGTGCTGGGATTAAAGGCGTGCGCCACCACGCCCGGCCGTCACATCTCCTTTCTTGTGGCATAATTTTGTCCCATAATTATCTTGTGCTTAAGGGCACAAATGTCATTCCCACCTTACTGATTAATAGCCTAAATGCTAAAATTTAGCATAAAACCCAAGAGTTTCAGGGTCTGGAGAGACGGCTCAGTGGTTCAAAGCACTGGCTGTTGCTCTTCCAGAGGTTCTGAGTTCAATTTCCAGCAACCACATGGTGGCTCATAACCATCTATAATGAGATTTAATGCCTCTTTCCGGTATTCAGGCATACATGCAGGCAAAACATTATATACATAATCTTTTTTAAAAATCTCAGAGTTTCTTGTTCTATAAGGTAATGTTATATGTTATCAGTAGGTGGGCTGATGCATTGGAAATTTAGCTGTTTATGGTGCAAGTTTATAGCTGGAATAAAACCATACATGGAGGGGTTAAGTTAATGTCAAGGCCCTGAAACAGTCATGAGCACTATCTGAATCCTGCTTGTGGCTCCATTAGTGCTCATGGTAAGTGTTGATGGCAGAAGCATGTGATTACTTTGGACCAATGGGCCATGAGCAAAAGTGATATGAGAGAGAATTCTAGTCCAGAGCACTTCATGGCTGGCAGATGGCCTCTTTGTACTTGGTAACCCATGTAAGACATACAGAATGAGCAAAACAGTAATGCATGTTATACAGATTCATAAAACTTCTGGAAAGTTACAAGGTAAGTCTATGCTGACTGAAATGGTTTTTTGCTATTGGACCCCCTAAGTACATCATGTCCTATGCTCCACGAGTAATGTACCTATTGCAGACATCAAACTAGCTTTTTACTCCCACTTACTTTCTCAGCGGGCTAATACTTATTTCCATCTCGCTGTGCTTCCACTCCCTAACTGCTCAACCCAGCTTTTAGTAACTGTTCCATATTTTTATCTCTTCTCTGGTTTATTGATTTTGGATTCTATTTTTCTTTCCTCTGTCTCACTTTCTGTGTGTCTCTCTCAGTCTCTGTCTCTCTGTCTCTCTCTCTCTGTCTCTCTGTCTCTCTCAGTCTCTGTCTCTGTCTCTGTCTCTGTCTCTCTCTCTCTCTCTCTCTCTCCCCCCCCTACCCCTACTATGGAAGAGTCATTAAGCAATATTTTCAAAGATAAAGGAATTTAGATAGTAGTAAAAGAGGGGACTATATATATATATATATATATATATATATATATATATGTATATATATGCACACACACATATATGTGTGTATATATATGCATACACACACACACACACACACACATATATATATATATATATATATATATATATATATATATATATATATATAAAATCTGGGATAATATGGTGTGTGGACAAAGATGAAAGTGACAATGGAAAAAAATGGGACTGAAATCCAGGAGAACTACAAATGAGCACAGAGCATTAAATTGCTCAAGACCGAAGCGCTAAATGGTACATGTTTGGCTGAGATGGACTCCCTAGCTCATTTCCTTGTGTGGTTCCAGCCATATGGTTGAGAGATAGACTCACAGTTTCAAACAACAAAACAGATGGGACCTACCATCTATAAAACTAAAGACTGCACATAAGCTTATTTTTTTCTTTTGAGGCCTGGTCTCACGAAGCTTAGACTGGCCTCTAACTTTCTGTATAGAGGAGAACATTCAGCTTCTGATCTTCCTGCACAGTGACTATAGGCATGCAATACCACACTCAGTTTATGAGGTGCTGGTTGATGAACACAAGATCTATGTATTCATGCACACTAGAGAAGCACTCTACTGACTAAGATATGTCTCCAGCCCCCAGATAATGTTATTTACAAAGAGAAGTTGTTTTTTTCTCCACAATTGTAGATTAGCCTGCCAAGACTATGGCTGTGCCCTGCTGTCATGACAGATACGGTAAAATCACTCCAGCAAGCAAAGGAGGTATGTCTACTGGTGATAACCTCTATACTTAAAGGCAAATTCCAATGCTAGGATCTGGATTGGAATCTTGAGATAGTCTTTTCCTCTATGAATGTGATCTCAGTAAAGCAATATCCTGGCTATTCGAGTTTCATTTCTGTCGCTGTGACAAAACATCTGGACAAAAGTCCTTATGGGAAAAAGAAGTTTATTTTATTTCATTTTACAATTCCAGGTCATGGTCCAACATTGTAGGAAAACCAAGATTAGGAACTTCAAACAACTTGTCACATTAAATCAACACTCAAGAGCACAAAGGAACAAATATCTGTATATTTGCTTGCTTATGCTTAGCTGGATTTCTTCACTCTTAAATGTAATTCATAACACTAGTTGGCCTAAGGAATTTTGCCACCCACAGTGGGCTGGGTCTTCCCACATCAATTAAGATAATCAAAACAATCCCCTCACAGACATGCCTGGGATAGGTCAACCTGATCTAGGTAATCCTTCATGAGATCCACTTCCCAGGTGCTTCTGGGTTGTCTCAAGTTGACAATTAAAGCTAACTACTACAAATAGGATCTGCTTCATTTGGATCTAATTCGATTTTAGGTCTGGCAACACATTCCTGTGACTTTGGTACAGAATAAACAAAACAAAACATTTTTTCCCTTTGTCCAGCTGAAGATAGGTACTAATCAAGAAAGGAAAACAAGACATGGGGGCAGGAGAGAACATCAAAAGATATTATTTCCAGATCCCTAGCTTCCTCAGCTAACTAGAATGCTTGGCATTATCAATTCTAAACTGCCATTTCTCTTTAGTCACTTTGCCATAGATACATAACTTCAACTTTTTTTTTTTTTCAGAAGAAGCAAAAAAGTTGATGGTTAGCTTTTCTTCTACACTCACTAACTTCTCATAGTTCTTTGCTCAGTAATCATTACTCTAAGGTGTTTCTATCTAGAAAACAACTATCCGAATGTCTTTCCATTTGCATCCTCATGAATCCCAAACCATCTCGTCACTGTTTTCCTTTTTCCACCACTTCTAGAAATGCCAGAGAATTAGTGGTACTTTAGAAATACTAAGATTTCCATTTGATACAAGCCTGTCTCTCTTCTTCCTTGGAGACTCATCAGGACCATGGAGAAGAATCAATCCATAAACAGTAATCAAGTACATACCATCACTAATGATTTCTGTACAACATGCTTTTCTTACACATTAAAGGACTACTGGTTCTAAGAGCATCATCATCATCATTGGATTTCTATTTCTATGTGTGTTCAGACAGAGGACAGTTAGAAACATAGCAAGAATTTTAGGACAATGAGTTTAATTTTTTATTTTCTGTCATTTGGAGAAGTGTGCCAAATACTTCTGAAGTTATGATAGGCTGAACTGTTTTAAGAAGACTATGGTATTCCTCTGGCTAGGATTAGTGGTGCAAGAATTTAAATTCAGTATTTAGGAGGTGGAGGCAAGTGGATGTCTATGGGCTCAAGGCCACTCTGGTCTACCTAGGGAGCTCCAGGACAGCCAGGGCTTCATAGGGAGATCTTGTCTCAAAACAAGCAAACAAACAAAAAGACAAATATGATATTCCTCAAGAAACAATGTTCTAATGCAAGGCCTGACAAACTATGGCCCATAGGCCAAGACTGGTCCAGAGTTGCTTAGGTTTTTGTTTGTTTGTTTGTTTGTTTGTTTTTGTTCGTTTTTAAAGTTTTATTAAAACTAAGTCATGCCCTGGCTGCTTTAACATATTGTCTATGGCTCCTTTCATGCATGAATAGTTGTGCATGGGTACAAGCAACTGTAACAGTTCCTGTGTCAAAGTGTCTGATGTGAGCCATGGTTATCACATTGGTTACTTTATAGAACGCACATGATCTCTCTGACATAACAATAATTATGGGCATTTATTGTGACAGTCAGGGTTTATTTATTTACTTGGTTTTTCCAGACAGGATTTCTCTGTGTAGACCTAGCTATCCTGAAATTTGCTCTGTAGACAAGGCTGTCCTCAAACTCACAGAGTTCTTTTTGCCTCTACCTCCTGAGTACCAGGATTAAAGGTGTGTAACACTACTGCCCAGCGACAGGCAGGATATAAATTCTTTTTTTTTTAAATAAATTTGGCATATATATATATATATATATATATATATATATATATGAATGATCTGTCTTCACACACACCAGAAGAAATCAAATCCCATTACAGATGGTTGTGAGCCACCAGGGAATTGAACTCAGGACCTCTGGGAGAGCACTCAGTGCTCTTAACCACTGAGCCATCTCTCCAGTCCCTGTTTAAGTTCTTATGTGATATTCATAAACTTGGATAGGAAGAACTACAACTTAATTTTCAGTAATCTCTAAGAGAAAGCAAACCTTTCCTTCCATTATGAACATAAGTAGCAAACCAAAGACATATTTGCAATATCAAGGACTTCATTAGATATAAAACAGATAGTTATATTGTACATTATATTATACTGCATATTGTAATGGTTATCTTACAATAGCATTTAGGTTCATTACTACTTTGAAATATCAGCAGGGAGAAAAATGACCTACTAAATATTATTTATTCAATATAGTACTAAAGAAGCATCTATAGTACAAACTCATTTTAAAATGTATCAATAAATTAATTTCATTTCAACTAGTTTCCTCCTTTGAACTCAAAGGATTATGATTTTGCTTTTAAAACTATGATTTGGAGAAGGGACTTGGGGGGGATCTCAACAGAAAGGTGAAAAAGCTCTACTGAGCACACTCATTCAATGAGTATTGCCAACTACCTTAGGCAATTGATACTGTAACCAGCCATGACAGCCCCCTCTTCACACAAGAGGGCAATAAGGGGTTCGTGGTATGGCTGAGATTTGAACCCAAGCAGTCTTTGTCCCAAGATCGTGCTCCTTACCAATGCTCGACAGTATACTACTGCTATTGTGCGTGTCATTATCCCCATTTTATAGGCAAGGAAACTGACCTCTATATAAAAGACAAAGTTGAAGCCCATTGTGAGCAGGAAAAGGAATGGGCATTTCTTGAGCATTTACTGTGGCAAGCTCTTTGTAGACATATCTCATTTTATCCTTTTAATAGCCCTCAGGGTTTGACTGATGAGTGAACGGAGGCCTAGGGAGGACAATAGCTGAGTCAGGATCCCACTGCTGTAAGCTTCCCAAGCCTTGGTGTCTCTCAAGTCTACTATGCTACCTAATTAGTATGTAAATTAGCCCATGCCATCCTGAGCTCTTATTCATGGGTTTTGAAATGAAGCAAAATATTGCAAGGGAATATCTATGTCCTCTCTCCTACCAAGCCAAGAAATTTTTCATCAAAACAGATGGACCACATCAGTATGGATTTGCATGGTGCCTTTTGGGGGAAAATGTTGCATGTGGGGTTTAAGTATTTCACAAACCCACATGTAAGAACAAAATTTAAAAATAAAAGGTTGATATTCATTACTATGATGACTGTTTCAGTTGAAAATATAATACTGGCATTGAGTACTTTCAAGCAAGAAAACTGACAGCAATAAAAAAAAATTCTTAAAAGAATTGCAATAAATTATGGTGCAAAACTGTCTCAAGTGTTTCAGAGAAATTGTTTAAAAAATAGTGACTTAACATCAAAATGTATGCCTTGTTCAATTACTTGGCCTGATTCCCTCAGTCAAAAGTCAAAGCAAGGCAGAGTTTAAAGTATTTTGAATCTGTTCTGACTTTCAAGTCAAGGATAGCAGCCCATTATGGATGGGACAGTCTTGGGGTAGAACCAGCTTTGTTGCCATCTGAACAGTTTACACACACAAGTCTCAGCAGCCTTCAGATACGGCTAGGCTTTTCTTTGGCAATAATGCTAAAGTCTGCCCTAAAAGAATGCAGAAACTTGGTCCCCAGAAAGCTGTTACACTAGCAGTTTGCCTCCTCCTGCTAGGAGAGCTTCATTTCCCAAGGCTTCTCAGTGGTCACAAACCATGTTTCTAATGCAACTAAAAGATTCCTTTTCAATGACACTTAATGATGCTGAGTGTGTCATTAGGACACAAAAACAAACAAAGCCTTGTCTTCAGCAAGGAGATCTGGGGCCTCCTCATCCAGAAATGAACAAATGAAATAGAATTCTTTGGGGGTGTTGGGGGAAGGAACCCTGGATTTGCATTTGGCCGACTCCACAACACAGCTAGCTTTTCTGAACACAGCTACTTCGTTTGTTAAATGGTGCTGGCTTTCAGCAGCCTGCCACCATACCAGAGAAAATCCAGCCATTTATTGATTCAGTACCCTGTGCCAAGTCCTGTGGCAAATATGGGTGGCTGTAATGGCTGTGAGTGGGACAAATGAAAATAGTTGGCTCGTGGTAACATGTGAAATGCACTACACTGCCATGCTCTCTGATGTGCCTTTCCATCTGCTTTATTTCTATTTTGCACAATGTCAACATTTTTTCCTGATAACATAAGTAATCTGTGACTATGTTCAATGAACGTGGAAACGCAAGAGTACCAAAAAAAAGAAAGAAAGAAAAAAAGAGAAAAAGATCCATAATCAAGCTGAAATGAGGCCATGTGCCTTCAGCAAGAATATTTGTTAGATGAGAACTAACTAAGGAGACAAAAACCTACCTGGTTAAACCATACATGGGTTGGTTCTTCATAGCATCCATCCAACTTGACCCTCTATTCATCTACTAAACAACAGTAGACACCATGGAGGTGCTGGATGTATGAGGAGCAATGTAATCAGTCATCTTTGCATCCCCAGAGCCACTTGCTGTGAAGATGAGGGTGGGGGCAGAAGACAGGGCCAGCCTTAGAGAAGACTCAGCCCTAATATCTTTCCCACTAGACCCTAGTGACTAGAGGAAAAGAGAGTATCTTTGTCACCTCTTGACCTGCAGTTGGCTCACTCTCCACAGAAATGGGGGACAAATTCCTACATTGACCCTTTTCGGACTTTGAGGGCACTCTCCATCTGGAGGGCTCTCGCTCAGGGTGGAGATTCCTTCATTTCTAAGAAAGTGCCTAATCTAGGGCGGGTGGGCCCTGCAGACCCCCGAGTGGCCCCCTCGGGTCCTTGCCCCCTCCCTTCGTTCTCTTGCATGTTCACTCAGGATTGGATCAATGCAGTTGAGTGCTCTTTACCGGGCCTTCATGCCCTGTGATCGCCCAGCCCGGGGCTTTAGGGGCTGAGCATATCAATTCAGGCCCACTGAACTGTATTTCCCCAGCCCAAGTCGCTCCCCCCCACCCCGCCTTTGTGCAACACTGGCCCGCCCCCTTTGCTCACTCTCCCTTCATGCTTTGTTTGGCAAACACAAAACGCCCGGCCCAGCGGCGGGCCCTTTTCAAGCTTCACAGCCAGCACTTGAAAACACCGAGAAGCTCAGATACCTGGGATCACCTCCAGGGCCAGGCTGGGTGGACTTCGTGCGGACCCGCGCCCCTGCAGGGCGCACCAGTGGGCTGGGCGACGTCTTAGTGACCTGCTGGCCAGAGGTGGGGTGGGGTGGTGCTAGCTTCCCCACCGTGTCACTTCAGATGCTCTGGGCATCAGGACTTCTTGCAGGCATCGGCGTTCTCTTTGAAAATCCGGGGCACTTCAGGGGCCCCCTTGCCTCGCCTTTGTGTTTTAAATGGCCCAGAAGTTCACTTGACATCAAATTTAGAAGCCTAAGAACCTGTTTGGATGATGCACCCAGGGGTTCTGACCACTGCAACCTGCAGGGGCCACTAAGGGTTGCAAAAGCTCTGGAATAATAATAATGATGGTGGTGGTGGTAGTGATGATGATAATAATAGCAGCAAGATCAATGGTAACAACGCTCACCAAGTTCCAGAAGCTAAGCACTTTAGGAGCAGGATGCCATTTCAATAATTTACTACAACCTTTGTGATTTGAGGATAGGGACCTCATGTATTGACAAGAAAGCTAAGGAGCCAAGGGGCTAAGAAGCTTGCTTGTAACCACTCCCCTATATTCCTCAGTTTCGTTTACTATACTCAAACCCCTTGGTATCTTTTCTCACCCGGGGAGGGACGGAGGGAGTAGGTCCTAACATACTATTCTCTATCATGCTTCAGCCATTGTCATCACATTGAGAAAACTTTTTAGATGTCTTCTACCATAATTCTGAGTAGGGTAGGCACACTTTGCTGATGTTTTATGAAGTGTTAACATTTAGTTAAGCAACTGAATCCCTTTGGACTCTCACAGCCACTCTCTGAGGTGGGTTCTGCTATCACCATTTTATAGTGGGGAAAACTAAGCAAGTTTATCTTGATCAACGGCATTACCAAGCCAGAACTTGGTAGATCCAGGGCTTGTCTGAGCTCAATGACTCTTCTCTAAAGCACTATATGATGTTCCTTTCTATTATTATTAATTTTATGCTTTAATTCTTCCAGTTCTTCAAATGATGAGTTTTATGTTATCCAGAAATGGCCTTTCCAGTTAACTTACTTGCTAGTCACTGTTTTTGTTGTTGCTATTGTGTTCCCTTGAGGTCAGATTTTCCTTTACAAGCCTAAGTAGCTTTAAACTGCAGTAACACTAAGGGAAAACAAGGGGTATGAGATTTTCCTCTGGGTGGCTTATTAAATCAAAGGGTGGCATGGAACTCTTAAAAAAAATCTCTCTAAGTCCTCTGCACGTATGTTACGGTTGTGTAGCTTAGTGTTCTTGTGAGATTCATTGACAGGGAACAGAGACCCATTTGCCTGACTCGTTTGCCTGCTTTTGGAACCCCTTCCCTCCTACTGGGTTGGCTTGTCAGGCACTGACATGAGTTTAGATGAGAGTTTGTGCCTGGTCTTATTATAACTTGCTATGCCATGTTCCTAAGATATCCCTGGGAGACCTGCCCTTTTCTGGAGGAGGAGTGGATCTATGGGGGGAAAGGGGAGGGGAGGGACTGGGAGAAGTGGAGGTAGGGGAAACTGCAGTAGGGATGAAATATATGGGAAAAAGAATAAATAAATTTTAAAATTGTAAAAAGATGAAAAAAAAAAGAAGGAAGCCACTCTAGTTGCAATGTGAAAAATACAGAGCAGGGTGAATTCAGTGAGACAAGTAAGCTACTGTAGTCGTCTAAGCCATCCATGATGGTGTTATCCAATGTTGTCTTAGACTCAGGTGATTTGTCTGATAATAACATTTTTCTATAGGATGTTTGGCCTAAGGCTAATCACATAAAATTCCAGATTTTCAATTTTCTCCTCTGCAAATTGTCCCTGTCATAATCAATGTACCTCACACATGAGGATCAATCAAGAAAGAGACAAACAAATTCAAGCCATTGATTTTGAAATTAATAGTAATTCAGGTCTACTGACTTTTGCAGTCCTAATTAAATGATATCTACTACTTTCTAATACCACATAATAGGTACAACTGTGTTGTTTTTCTGATTAAGCAAATATATAATAAATACCTACATATGTTGTTTTTGAAAGAATTTAGACCATTATAAATAAAGCTACACTGTCCTGTGATTGCTACCCCCAATGTAGCCCTTCCTGTCTCTTTTTTACAGGATATGGTCTAAAGCAATTAAAATTTGGACTTCAGAAATAGAGGGATAGCCAGGTGGTGGTGTATGCCTTTAATCCCATCACTCGGGAGGCAGAGGCAGGTGGATTTCTGAGTTCGAGGCCAGCCTGGTCTACAAAGTGAGTTCCAGGACAGCCAGGGCTACACAGAGAATCCCTGTCTCAAAAACAAAACAAAACAAAACGAAACAAAAAAGAAATAGAGGGATAATTTTGACCACCTTCCTTTACCTGAATGTGTATAGGACCTAATATTTGGACCACATGGGAATACTTAAAAGACCAATTAGTTGTATCTCTTGGGGCACTCACATTTTACTGGATACTTGTGCTGAAAGCTCACTGTACATCATCAGTTTGATGTCTGAAGCATCAAATGTTCCCAAATTGATCTTTTGACAAGAGATTCTCTTCTACATGTGTGTTACATCTACATCCTCTCCAACTTAAAGTCTTTTATTGGCTATCTCTTTTCAGAATGAAATCTAAATGCCTTAGAATGAGATTCAGAGCATTGTCAAATATATCCAAGATGGAAAAGCCATATATCTAGATCATTACTGTTGACTTGCATTTGTCCAGGTCTTTCTTGAACCTCTGAGCCTTGTCACTTGTTGTGTAAACTGAAGCTTCTCCCTTTTCACTACTGTCTAGACATCCCAAGCTGTTTCATGACTTGGTGACTTTGCAAGTGTCTTTCCTATAATTCACAAAACCTCCTTTTTTGGTAAAAAAAAAAAATTATTTATTTGTTCACTTTACATGCCCATATTAGCCCCCTCTCTCCTCCCAGTACCCACTCATGCAGATCTTCCCTCCATTCCTCCCTCCTCACTCCCCCCTCCAAATACTACCTCTCCCAACCCAATCCACTCCCCACCCTGGGCACATCAAGTCACTAAAGTACTAAGCACATCCTTTCCTACTGAGACCAGACAAGGCAGCCCACTTAGGGGCTCAGGATCTACAGATAGGAAAATGCTTTAGGGACAGCCTCCATTCCAGTTGTTGGCAGACTCGAATGAAGACCGAATTGCATATGTTACATATGTGTAAGGGGGCCTAGGTCCAGCCTGTGTTCACTCTTTAGTTAGTCATTGAATCTCTGAAAGCCCTTAAGGATCCAGGTTAGTTGACTCTGTTGGTCTTCCTGTGGAGTCCCTGTCCTCTTTGGATACTTCCTTATTTAAATGAAAATAAATAAATAAATAAATAAAAGCCCTATTTCTTAAGGATCTTTCCTTTCTGCTTTAGACTTTTCATGTTTGTGACAAAATGCCTGACATAAGTCACTTAGGAGAGTAATTAAGCATTTGGTTTATTATTCAGAAGTTCAACTCCATAAGCTTTGGCTCTGCTGATTCTGGGTCATGGTGAGGTAGAACATCCTCGTAGGGGGAACATGTGGCAATGGCTCCTTCTACTTATGGAGCAAAGACAGGGGAAAGGGGTCAGGAACCAGCTATAACCTTCCAATGTCCTACTTCTTCCAGCTGTTTCTTACCTGCTAAAGTTTCTACTAGCTCCCAAACCATCACCATCAACTGGGGAGTAAACAGTCAACACATGACCCCATGGAGAACAGTTTACATTCAAACCAGAACATGTTGCAATGTCCTAGAAAAGACTTTCCTAACACTTATAGGTACAACTAAGTGACAATTGATTCTTCCTTATAATTAAATGTATTTTTACTTGGTTCTAATTTAATAAATATATGCTTAATATCTGCCACTCATTCTTTAAAGCACCTAAGAAATATTGTCACTTATCTTCAGAGTAATCCCCAGGAGATTGGTACCCATTCTTAAAATGCCTCATTACCATGTGAGAAAACTGAAGTAAAGTCAAAAATGTCTTCCCTACCTTTTGATAGAAAGTAGTAGACACAAAATACAGATTGATACAGAGCTTAGATCTAAATCCAATGTTGTGTGATGTTTCCTAGAGAGACATAAATGAAGATATGTGCTAATCACAGGCCAAAGAAACTATTTGACTCAAATCTAGCTCAATGAACCCAAGAGTTTATTGGGGTCACTTACAGGAGAATGGGGGAGTCAGAGATCACTGCACAACCAAAATGCCCACCCAGTGTAGGTGATGACTCATAAAACTGCATCCTAGGGGCAGCTCAGTGGGCTGGAAAACCTCCTACCTCAGCCATACTGACCATTAGCATAGAACTGAGGAGGGGCCTACATTTCATGTACATTTCAAAAGTTTCCTGAGACTTGCAATTCGAGTACTTCCTGAGCCCTGTAGGTTTTCATTTACTTCCTGAGTAGTAATGAGCCTCATTTTAAAAAATTTTTCCAATTTTTATTATTTACTTCATTTACATTTTAAATGCTATCCACTAAGTCCCCTATAACCCCCCACCCCCGCTCACCTACCCACCTACTCCCCATTCTTGGCCCAGGCCTTCCCTTGTGCTGGGGCATATAAAGTTTGCAAGACCAAGACCTCTCTTCCCAGTGATGGCTGACTAGGCCATCTTCTGCTACATATGCAGCTAGAGACACGAGCTCTGGGGGTGCTGGTTAGTTCATATTGTTGTTCCACCTACAGGGTTGTAGCCCCCTTCAGCTCCTTGGGTACTTTCTCTAGCTCCTCCATTGGGGACCCTGTGTTCCATCCAATAGCTGGCTGTGAGCATCCACTTCGGTGTTTGCCAGATGAGCCTCATTTTAGGATGGAACATTTCAATTCCAAGGAAATAGCTGTGCAACAGTCAGATATTCTCCTTCTGCCGTATCCCCCATCCCTTCCCTCTGTCCTTCTCCTCTGCATCTCTGCAGGACTCTATAGGAGGCACTGCCAACTACTGGGATTGATCAGCTGGCTGATAGGCCAGTCTTCCCCACTAAATCATAGTCTCCATCATATGCAAATTACTGTCTTGGTTTGGTTTGGTTTGCTTCATTTTGTTTGTTTGTTTGTTTTTCTATGTCCTGAAACCTGGAAAGCTAAAACAAATAAATTTAGATTCTGTGGAAAGTGTTTCAGAAGATGCTAAGAGTTTCTAGGTGTGAGATGCAAACAGGTTTCCAAAGCAATTAGCTCAAGACCTGTTCACCCAGGTAAAAGGATAATAAAAGCCTAAATACAACTGTGGCTGTAAAGTGATTAGCCTGGCAAGTGGCAAGTGTGCAGTAAATGTTATTTCGCACTACACTAATAATAACAACTCACCTTTAACAAGCAATTACCATGTGCCAACCATTGACTGTGAGTGGTTTATTTAACTCATTTAATCCTCATGATAACTCTATAAAGTATAAAGTAAGCATTATTGTCCTTACTGCACTGGTCAGAATCTAAGTAATAAACCAGAAACTACCTTCAGGAGTAAACATCTGAGGATTGAATACCTTGAAGTGGTGACAAAGGTGAAGAAAGACCTGAGTGGCCACAGAGGATAGTCAACCTGGACACTGGGGCAGCAGAAAGCTGCTACCACCAGAAGACTTGAAGAACAAAGGAAAAGGACAAAATCACAGAGCCCAGGGGCTTGGATCACTCAGTAGCACCAACCTCTGGAACAGGGCATAAACTAAAGCCACAAAGAAAGCCTACACAAAAGGAGATATCTGAGGAGGAGACAGATTTCCTAAGTCATGGGCCAGAAAAGTCCTGGGCAAAATGGGACATGTTGGTCCACTAGGTGACAGAGAGACACAGTAAGAATTTCCTTAATTTCTCCTCTCTTTCTTCTCTCCTGTCTGTAGCAGGTACCTCCTAATAGCAAAACCTCATGGGAACTCACGTTGAGAAATACCCTTCAAGGGTCAGACTCCCTACCCGATAGAGCAAAGCAGGTATAATGCTAGGTATCAACATGAATGCCTACAGGCCTCTGGTGGTTGGACACTACATTTCAGGCAAAGAAATTTTGATATACAAAGGCAACAAACTATATGCAACCTGACTCTTTGAGTAGTCCATATCTATATGGTTGAATTCAGGCAACCGGGATCTCGTTTTGCCTGTCTGGGACCTTTTTTACCAACCAAAGGGCTGTAGTCCTTGCTTAATATGGGACCTGTGACTGCAGCTTCTCTCACAACTTAGTGCTCTTTCATGGTTTGGAGATATGCCCTGCTATACTTTCAACAGTGATCTGTACCTGGGTTTCTAAGCCTGAGAATGGATGGCATTGTGCTTGGATCTGCCATAAGGAAAATCATCAAGATCACTGAGTTTTCTAATTAGTGTTATAATGCTGCAAGACTGTTTTGATGAATCTAACAGTACATGTATATACATGCTGGAGGAAGCTCCTACCATATACAAATAACAAATAGCTGTAGGACCCAGCATCAAACTTTAGGTCACATTTCTATTGGCTTCACCTTGGGAAAAAAAAGTGTAATCTAAAGTAGAGATTAAAAACCACTGGATCACCGTTTGACCGACCCTTTCTGTCACTGTGAGGGGAGAATTATTCTTCTGCTAGTTTACTGTTCTGTCAACAAAAACACAAGCTGTCCTGTCAATTACACTGAGTCAGGCACTTGCTCATATACTTCTGAGGGCCATTTCTGTCACTGTAAGACACTGGGAAGAGACTTTATTCCCAGAATGGTTGATACAGAACTCCAGGTCTTGGCCTGGTATCAGAGTGTGCATGTGTACTGGGGAACAGGTGGTAGGTAGGGTGCAGACAATGGAGAGATGAGCCGAGGTGAGTAGAATGATGTGACTGAAAGGGAAAGGGCAAGCAGAGATCACATGAAATCAATGTAAGGGGATACCTTAGGAGAACAGTCCACATGGGTGAGCATGTGAAAGTAAGATGCCAACAGGGGAATGTCCCTTGTAAGCTGATACATCGCAATGAAGATTCCTTGCAAGTGGTGGAAGGCTGTGCCTGTTAGATCCTACACATGACATGGATTCAGGACAAATAGCACACACTATATAATGTGGGCAGGGATACCTTGGTCTGGCCCATAGCCCTCACCTCCATCAGGGGAGGAGGACTATGGGTGAGGGCTGGTGCCACTCATGTGCACCTGTGTGTTCATTCCCAACAGCTGGGCCACCTCTTTAAGGGCAGCCTTGTGTTCTTCTGGTCAGAGGCCAAATCTTGCCCCCACTCCCTCCCAAACACCCAGCTGCTGCCCTGGGAAGGGACTCAGGCCATTAGTGAGGACAGAGGGAGACAAAGGGGACCCTTTTGTGTCTCTAGATCCTGCAGCCCCCTAGCTGTTCCTATGGGCACACAGATGTCTGCAGGCTCTGCGAATGTTGTCTGATAGCCAAGGAGGGCAGTGGGCCAGGTCAGGGAACTGGGACTCCAGCCAGCACTGTCTGCCCTGGATTATTGCCCAGTCTGGGTCTTTCCTGCCAAAATCCATGCCAAGGGAATGTCCAGTGGCAGATCCCAGCATCCCAAGCAATTTGGGGCACGATGTCTTCATGAGAAATTAAAAACAAAACAAAACAAAACAAACCTTCTCAGCTTGTTGTGAAAGGGCCCCCATCTCTCACACTAAGGCCAGGTGTTAGAAGCTGCAGCTTGACATGTGTCTGCTTAGGTAACCCACAGACCATCTGGGGGTGAGGAAAATACTTGGAACATTAGGGAGATGTGGTGATCCTGGTGGTCTTGCTGTTCTGAAATGGAATTTGCACACTATCATCTTCAGCTAGAGCATGCCTCTTCTGTCCTTGGGCAGCAGAACTCTGTTCTCTGGTCCTCTGAGCTTGAGGTTTGCATCAATAGACCTCCAGGTTCTCAAGACTTCAAAGTTAGAATTACGTTGTTGTCTCCCCTAGTTCTCTTGCCTTTGGACTTGGACTGAGCCATGGTATCAGTTTCCTGGGTCTCCAGCATGTAAATGGCATATCATGGGACTACTAGGCATCTATAATTATATAAAGCCCTTTCAACTAATAAATCCTTTCTCGTACATCTCATATTGGTCCTGATTCTTTATTTCTGGATAATCTCAAATAAAACAAATGGTATAATTTAAAAAGAGAAAATTGAGAAATAGATATACACACACAGAAAGGACACTGTATAAAGTTGAATACACCATGATATATCTATAAACTGAGGAATGGCAAAGATCACAGCAAACCAGGAGAATCTGATCCTGTGGAAACCTTAACCCTGGACCTTCAAAGTCAAGAAGTACAATACAATGCATTTCTATCATTTAAGCTGCAGAGTTTGTGGTACTTTGTTCTAGTGGCTCTAGAAAACTAGTACATCTATCTTAATGGAAGATTAGAGATCATCTAAGAGGTCAATGAGTGATTGATATTATAATTGTTGCTCTTTATTATGGCTTCTTAGTCAGGTTCACAAGAAGCAGTGGAATAGAGTGTGAGAAGTACTGTCTTTAGCACCCAAGAGCAACCTGGCTATACATACCACCTACTAGTTATGCTGTCTTGAGAAGAGCACTCAAACTAGTTGAACATCAGGTCTTCAGCTGTGACGTAGAGATAGAGTAGTTCCCACTTCAGAGAGTGAAGTACGGGAAGAAGGGGTGTAAATGATTACTTAGCACAGTGCCTGGCATAAAATCTTCCCAACGAGTACAAGAAGGAGGTGTAGTAGAGGATAGCCATTGGGTATAATGTTATAATTAGATGAAAATAACAATTCTGGTATTCCATAACATGATAGGGTATCTGGAGTTTATATATGTCTCAAGGTGTTTATGGGATTTTGACAATACACTATGTGTCAATCAAAACTAAAATTAATTGGGGCCTGGAGAGATGGTGCAGTGGTTAAGAGCACTTCCTGTTCTTCTAGGGGATCCAATTTCAGTTTTGAGCATTTGTGTTCTGTGGCTCACAACTGCCTGGAACTTCACCTCCAGAGAATACAATAACTTTTCTGGCCTCCGCAGGCACCCACACATATGTGGCACACACTCACATAAACACACACATATACCAGGCACTGCCGATGCTTGCTCAGCTTTAATCCCAGCACTTGGGAGGTGAAGCCAGGTGAATCTCTGAGTCTGAGGCCAGCCTGGGCTACAGAGTGAGTTCCAGGACAGTCAAGTCTACCTTCAAGAAACCCTATTTTGAAAAACCAAAGCAACTCAAACCAAACAATAAAACCTAACAAACAAACAAACAAACAAACCCACCTCCCAAATCCCCCTCCCAACCAAAACCAAAACAAATGTTAAAACACACGTACAAATAAGTCTTTAAAATAAGATTAATTTCATAAAAAGCATTCTGCGTGCTATTGTAGATGTATTAATTGCTCTATGTAGTACAGCCCTATAGCTGTAGGTAAATGTCTGTCTCCCTGAAGCTTCTCTTCAGGCCTACCTTAATCTAGTTACCCTCCTCCTCCTCCTCCTCCTCCTCCTCCTCCTTCAGTTTTTTTGTTTTGTTTTGTTGTTGTGTTTGTTTGTTTGTTGAGACAGGATCTCTCTATGCAGTCCTGGCTTAGAACTCACTGTATAGACCTTGGTTACTCTCAAACTCACAGAGATCCATCTACCTATGCCTTTCTAGTTCTGGGATTAAAGGTGTGTACAACTTTGCCCAGCCAATTCAGTGATCATTCTTTTTTCAGAACTCCGGCATCCTAAAGTTTGACAAGTCATTACATATTGTCTTCAGGGTTGTTTCAGGTCTAAGTCTTCTTTCAAAGAGACTAAAAGATATATGAAACATGGATTATATTTCATTATGTTTCTGTACCTGTCACAGAACCAAAGTACAGAGCTGTAATCTTAGTAGCTGTCCAGGGATGGATGACTATTTGAGTGAATGGCTAATGGGATGGAGCTGAGTAATCGCAGCATCAACATGCCTTCATCGATGAACATGACCAACTTCTAAATTACCATAGCATATGAGAAAGTGTTTTCAGCAATCTATATATTTGGTTTTGAGTTATCTTTCAAAAACAGCAACTCCCAAGGAGCATTCTATAATGTCATTTAGGCATAATCCCATGTATCTATGATAAAGTATATATATTCCTAGCTCAGGGTGGGGGCTTGATTGGATATTTTAATGTTAAATTCTGATTTTTATCAATTAAAAATTGTCCTGCTATATCCACAGAGTTGGTGGAAGAAATGGTTTGGAGAAGTGAGTTTAGGATGAGATTGTGAAAGGAACTGTGTTTAGTTCAGTCTAAGGAGAAGGGACTTCAAAGACCCCAGAACTTAACAATGGAAGCCCCAAGGGTTCTGTTTCCTTTGCAGCCAGGCAGCAGGCTCAAGCTCCTAGCCTTTTGTAGGTAGGGTCTGGTGATAGGATCTTTTCTCTAGATGCTAATTACTGTTTTCAGACCATTACTCTTCTCCTCTGTCATTTTAATTTCATCTGGCAACCTCGTGGCTACTCCCTAACATTCCCTGTAGACCTACATCCCAGACCCTTGTTTTCTCTCCAACTCACATTTTGACTGATAAGCAATATTCAGTTGGAAATAGTAGGTGACATCTGTAATTCCAACACTCAGGAAGGTGATTGTGAGTTCTAAGCCAGCCTGTGTTATGTAGTGAGTTAGAGACCAGATCTGGTTTTCTAGTTGAAGGAAGGAAGGAAGGAAGGAAGGAAGGAAGGAAGGGAGGAAGGAAGGAAGAAAGGAAGGAGGGAAGGAAGGAAGGAGATATAGATAGGTAGATAAATATTTCAAAAGTAATATAGTGAATGTAATGTTGAAGGTTAAAATCCACACAATACTTACTTACTCTCCTGACTTCACTTACAGTGGTCTCTCCTGTCCTCCTCCTTAAACTTCACACTCATAGCCATGCATTATACCTTATCATATTGTAGAAATAATCTACTCCAGGAGTCTAAAACTATAGGATGTGCTCTATGATCACAATTTCTTTTCCTTTCCATGATCTCACCCTCTTTTTTTCTCACAGTTTGTTCTATCTCTTCTCCTATAGCATCTCCTTTGACCAATCTCTTAAACCTCTCAATAAACCTTCTTGGTACAACATAAATTTGTATTAATCTAACCTTTTGTCTTCTCTAAGTGTATTTCAAGAGAAAACAACCACACACAACTGCGCTGCTACAGATTCAGTCTCTAATCCTCACCTTTGCCCTACCTTCTGTGTATCCCTAAGCCCATTACTACCTCTAACAAAAGGTAATTCAAGCAGCAATTCACATTATGAGTAATCCTGCAATTCAAAGATGCAACTTCCTCAACCCTCCATCCTCCCTTTTCCTACTACATACAGTATTTAAGTCCAGCTGTATCATGTCTTTTTTTTCTCTAGAGAACCATGAAAGTGCCTTTCTTATTTCATACCCAGCATTCCTTCTCTGATCCATGACTGTATTTGTCTCCTTTCTTGAATCTTCAAGCCTTACATCTGTAAATAAAATAAATATTTTGAACAGTTCCTGTATCACAAACCAGTTTAAATTCCTGTCTAGAATATCAGCCTCTCTCTTTCTCCCCTTTATCTCCTCTAATAAAACTTTTCTCCTTCAGTTTTTGAAATAGGGCTTCAAGTAGCCCAGGCTGGCTTTGAACTCACTAGACAGTCAAGGATGATCTTGAGCTCCTGATTTTACCACTTCCACCTCCCAAGTGATGGGATTGCAGATGTGCACCACCAAGACCTCTCTCCTTAACAATAGCTTTGTAGTAAATTTCATGTGTTTTAGAGTTTATGTATTTATCACTGACTAGTTTGGTTACTTTGGAAAGTGCAAATATGTATCATGATTAGTTATCATTTTCAACTTGACACAAACTAGAATTACTTTGGAAGAGAGGCTCAGTGAGGGACTGTCCAGATCATTCACCCATGGTCATGTCCTTCCCATGTTCCTGCCCAGACTTCTCCAAAATTATGGACCGTAACCTAAGGCTGTAAACTCAATATACCATCTCTTCCCTAAGTTATTTTTGTTCAAGGTATTTTGCCATAGCACCAGAAATGAAACCAAAACAGAAATTAATAAAAACAGTGGAGTTGTTGCTCTGATAGATCTGATCATACGCCTTTTATGCCTTGGACTGTTTATGTATGAAGAACATGGAAACATTTGGTATGGTGGTTGGAAACACTGTTGAATATTAGATGCAAAGAGGGTTTTTGCTTTGTTTTGTTGTTGTTTTTTTTTTTTGTTTGGTTTGGCTTTTTTTTTGTCTACTTGAATTTAGTCTTTCTTTAAGAAAAAAAGGGGGGGCAGGGAAGAGGTCCGGGACGGCCAGCGAAGTGCTTATACACTGTGAACCGGAACCAAGACTCCCAAACTTGGGTACTCCGTGTACCCTCAGCCTCAGATCTCTAACAGACTCCCACCCACCAGTTTCCTTTTCGACAAGGCACCCAGATCAGCAGCAGAGGTACCTCAGGTTGCTCTCAGAGTGTGAACGGTGGAATGGAAGGGGAAAGTCCAAAAACAGGAGCTGAGAAATATGGAAAGGGATGAAGGAGAACCTAGGCTCTGAAAGACCAAATCGGGCCACAGGAAGTGGAGGTGAGCCAGTATGGGAGTGCCCCTCCTGACTGCTGCGGCCCACACTCCCTTGACTCCAGAGCATCCCATGGTTTGTTCTGCAGTCCACTCCCCTATTCCTGGAGCCTCACAGGCCCAACTCCAAGTCCTCCAGCTCTCCCTCCAGAACCCTCTGCTGAGCCAGCTTCTCCTGCTGTTGTCTGCTGGGCTGGCTGACTTCCCAGGTTTGGATGTGTTGCCGCAGCTCCTCCACCTGTCGCAGCTTCTTAGGTTTTTGATTGTCTTGGCTTTCTCTGTGGTGACGGCAGAGTTGGATGGATCAGAGGCAGTTAGAGGGATGGCCTATGGGCCGTGGAAAGCACTAGGCGTCTGGGCTGTGTCTCCCAGACACCTTATCAAGAGTCCTGTTCAAGGCCTCTGCATCTTTCTCCTGTTGCTGCCTCTTCTCCTTCCGCTTCAGGTTGTGTTTGCCTGTCTTGGAGAGGCCTGCTTCACCACCTTCAGGTCTCGATGGGGTGACCAGTGTGGTGGCCGCAGGGATCAACCCTGGGGGAAGTTCTGGTTTATTCTTGGAAAACTTTACATACTTGTTTTCATACACTGTCAACTTAATACAACCTAGAATCCCCTGAGAAGAGAATCCCAGTGAGAAATTGCCTGTATCATGTTGGCATATAGGCCCACACTCAGAAGAGGTTTCAGCACATCACTGCTGATTTTCAGAGGAAGGAGCTGGATGCAAGGAAGTATTGCTGGTGGGCTCATACTGTTCCTCTGAGAGGGATGGAATAAGCCTTGTTTTGTCAATTCCAAAAATGTGAGAATCAGGATTCGGTGCTGGCTCCCAGTGAACCAGCAGTTGCTAGAATTTTAAAGATGGATTATTGAGTCATCTTTGTAGAAACAATAAACATACCGTGGAAGCCTTGCAGTTCTCTCCCTCTCCCTCTCTTTCTCTCTTGTGTCCTTGTCATCAGAGCCTTGGAGCCCAACAAGGAGCCAATTGGGAGAGAATAAATGTAGTCTATGCAGTCCCCATTCTAAAACAGAAGTATAAGATGGGTTTCAGATGGAAAACAATCAAACACTGGCAGAGTGGTTTACATAACAGTTCTTTCTGATTGCTACTAGAGTTATGGAAGCTATTTAAATAATTTTTATAGTTTAGAGGTGTTTTATGATGTGATGATTAAATGTATTCATTAACTTGGCTTGGGCTACAGGATGCCAATTCAAAGTGTAGTTAAACATAATTCTGGGTGTGTCTGGGGGTGTGCTTCTGGATGGGATGAGCATTCTAATTACCAGACTAAGAAAAGAAAATGGTTCTTTCCTGTGTTAGTGGCTACACCGAAACTACTGAAGGCCCACATAGAATTAAAAGGCTGAGAAAGAGAGTCTGTTTTTTGTCATCCAGTAGGCTTGGAGCTGTTTTTGAGCAGATATCAGTCTCCTGCTACATTTTGTCTTGGACAGGACTGTACCATTCCTGAGCTTTTTATTCTGTATATGAGACAATATTTTATAACAATCTGTCTGCCTACCTCATATCTGCTCTAATTTTCTGAAAAACCTAATATACAGCTTCACATCAGAGCAAACTTAAAGCAGTTATAAACCCAAATTTGAAAAATTAGATTTCAAGTTACTAGTTCAAGGTCATACCCCCAGGAATATAACCTAGTGTCTTGGTTATGTTTCTATTGCTGTGAAGAGATATCACGACTAAAGCAAATCTTATAAAGGAATTGGGACTGGCTTACAAGTCAGAGGCTTAATCCATTCACATCATAGCAGGAAAATAGGACAGCCTGCAGGCAGATATGTTGCTGGAGAAGGAACTGAGAGTTCTATATCCTGAGGCAGCAGGAAGATAGAGTAACACTGGACCTACTTGAGCATCTGAAACCTCAAAACCTATCCCCAATGACACACTTCCTCCATCCAGGCCAGACCTAATTGTACCAATCCCTACTGGCCTACGGGGGTCATTTTCATTCAAACCATCACACCTAGGAACTCAGTTTCCTGGGCTGGTGCTTAGTCACTTAAGTGAGATCTCTTCATCTTTTTCAATGTCATTTAAAGATCATACAACATAGTCCTTTTATATAGTTGAGTGGAACAACACTAGTTTTCTTCTACTTCTGCTCTGTTCAAATTAATGCTTATTTTATACAATTTGCGGTCAGAGAACATGAGATGCTCATCGGACCACCACTTAGTACCTCGAATGGTTAGGTGATACCTGTGTTGAATCAGTTCTATTGAGGAATATGACAAATTAGTGATGTCACAAGAGATTCATGCATTACTTAAGAAAAATGCACTCTAACTGGCATGTATTCTTGGTAGACCGAAGACAGAGTTAGAATTATGCATCACTGCTTGCAATATTTATTAAGAAGGAAAACCTGGGTAGACGCTAGGTTTTAAACCATAGAAGACCAGGCGATTTTCTTTCTTAGCCAAGCTTCTTTGTGAAAACTAGCAGATTCTCTGTTGACAATACCTTTATCTAGATAGGTTTCCCTTCCTCATCTCTCCTAGTTATTATGCTAGGTCAGAAGCACTGAGCTCAAGTTTGAAGAGTAGGTGTGAGGTCACCAGAAGGTCAGTAATACCGTTCAGCAGGCTGGGGAGTTTTGAGACAAGTGATTGTCCAATTGTAAAGCCAAAACCTGATAGCCTTTCTGCTACAGGGTGGAGACCTTTGCAAGGAAAACTGTAGCTGGAATCTTTCTCTGGGCTTGCCCTTCAACAGGAAGTCTGGTTTCACTCATCACAGCAATGCTGGCTGTGGGTCTGGCAATTCACATGTGATCACACTTTAGAGACAATTAGCATTGTCTAAGGTTGTGATATTTCAAGGTGTAGGAGTTCCTTCCTTTTTTCCTGAAAGGTTAGAAGCTTTTGAATTGTCAAAGTATGCAGGGACAAATTCTACCGTGATCATTTGATCAGATTTGTGTTTGGTGTGAGACATCCTTTGATATGGGCATCTGCTGAATAGGGAGTTAAAATCTTCCTGAATATCATAATTAAGGCTATTCCAAAGCAGTGGTATGTGACAGATGTTTTAAGTTCAAAATTGGGATAAAAATTTAATGAAATTTAAAATGAGGAGAATATAGCTTCCTATCATAGTAATCAGTATCCTGGATCATCCAGACTAATGTCCATTATTCAACCATAGATATGTCGTGATGGTGCCTCCTGAATTTAGCACCCATTATTATTGAAATGTTGCTATGAAAGCTGATGTTTGGAGAAAAATGAGAAATCACAGCTGTCAATCATTCTAGGAGAATATCAGCTTCCAGGGACTTTTGTTCTTCTATTCCTTCTCAACATTCTTCCAATTTTAAATCACTAGATTGTATATGTGTATGGCTGTGTAGGGGTATGTATGTGCATATGAATACCAGTGCTTGTCGAGGCCAGAGACTTTGGATCCCTCTGGATCTGGAGTTACAAGTGGTTGGAAGCTACCTAACATGGAAGCTGGGAACTGAATTCAGTTTTAACCTTTTTTTTTTTTTTCTTTGCCTATAACAGAAACCACCAGTAGAAACTTTCTACAGCACCATAAAGTTTCCGATGAATCAATATGATTCATAAATATCACAAGACTTAAAGAGCTGCAGTTCAGATCACATCACTACCCCTTTTCATCCACCAACGTGAGGGAGCATACACCCTGGTCCTGAAAGTCAGGAACAAGAGATGACTAGATCTCTGTCACTTCAGAACATAAAGATTCAGTGCTTTGAAAGTATAGTGCAACTGGCAAGTCTGGTGTAGCAAGAGAAGAGTCAGGAGCTAGTGATAATATAGAACAGAAAATTAATATATCATAATTTTAGTTGCTCACTATAGTACTTAAGAAGCTAACTTCTGTTAGATCAAGCTTTTATTATAAAATAGAAGTTGCTAGGCAGTGGTGATGCACACCTTTAATCCTAGCACGTGGGAGACAGAGGGCAATCTAGTCGATAGACTGAGTTCTAGGTCAGACAGGGCTGCCCAGAGAAATCCTGTCTTGAAAAATAACAACAAAACCAAAAATAGTATAAGTTAGTATCTTTTTTAAGCTTAATTGCCACAGAAGTTTTGAAATGGTTAGAAAGAAAATAAAAGGTCTCAGCTGAAAATGATGGCATAGCAACATGAAGACTGGGTCTTGTAGTCCAATGGCAGAGCGGGGAGAAAGAGAAGCAAAAGTCTCGCCACCTGTTTGAGTACAGTTGGCCAAATCAGTATCTTTTTCAGGGTTATGTCTTTACCAAGGAATATCAAATCGTTGACAGATACAATGGCCAGTTTCCAATATGAAGGTTTAGCAAAACTACAGTTTCCCCTTTCATCTACAGTTATTTGATTTGAACTGCTGTAGTTAGTGAGGTATACTATGTCTAGGTCACTTTAAAAGTCTTATTTGGGTAGAGGAGAATGCTGGAGATCAGACACAAGATCCTACACATGTTCTCTATGTCACCTTTTTTTTTGCACATTTATTTATTGTTTATTTTTGAGATTCTATTTTAATTACAACTTTTCTCCCTACTCTTTCCTCTCTCCACACCCTCACATACATCCCTCTTCACTCTCCTACAAATTCACAGTCTCTGTTTTCCTCAACTGTTATTGTGCACATATATCTATTTGTATATACATATATATTCTTAATATAACCCATTTAGTTTGTATAATGTTACTTGTATGTATGTTTTCAGGGCTTACCATTTTGTAATGGATAATAATTGGTGTGTTAAGTCACTTTCTAAAGACTCATTTGAGCAGTTATGATATAGTAGTTTGAAAGACAATGGCCCCCATAAACTCATATATTTGAATGCTTGGTTCCCCTCCCCCCAGGTTGGTGGCTATTTAAGGAAGGATTAGCAGGTGTGGCTTCATTAAAGAGTTTATCACTAGGGGGTGTGTGTGGATTTTGAGGTTTCAAAGTCCGTGCTATTTCCAGTTAGCTTTCTCTTCTTCGTGCTTATGAATAAGTTACTGCCCCAGTACCATGTCTGTCTGTCTTTTTTGCCTGTGGTCAAGCTTGGCACCATGATGATCATGAACTTGCCTTGTGAAACTGTAAACAATCACCCAATAAAGTCTTTCTTCTCTATGTTGCCTTGGTCATCATGTCTCTTCACAGCAATGGAAAGGTAACTAAGACATGAGCTGTTTCTTGAATTACATATACAGAAGCCAGCCAGGCATACTGGTATGCACCTTTAATCTCAGTCCTTGGGAGGGAAGATACAGGCAGATCTCTTGAGTTTGAGGCCAGCCTGGTCCACAAAGTGAGTTCCAGGACAGCCGGGGGTGGGGGTGGTGGTGGGGGGGGTATAGAGAGAAAGCCTGTCTTTAAGAAACAAACAAAAACAACATAGAAACCATCAGTCAAAAGTTCTCAAGTGGCTTTTATGGTTTGCAAAGCTTTCAAGGTATTCTTTACAGAACTCACACTTTACATTTGTTAAGTGAGGTCTGAGGATGTGGCTCAGCTGGTAGAGTTCTTGCCTACAGGCACAACTTCCTAGGCTTGATAAAACAACGGAGGTGGTGAGTGCCTGTAATTCAAACACTCAGGAAGTAAAGGAAGAAAGATCCAGAGGCCAACTTCATTCTTGGCTACATAATGAGCTTGAGGCCAGTCTAGGCTACAAGAGACTTTGTCTCAAACAATAGAAGCCTGGGTCAGTAAGCTAGCTCAGTGGGTAAAGGCACTTGACACCAAACCTAACAAGCTAAGTTCAAATCCTGGGATCCACAGGGTGGAAGAAGAGGCTTCTACAAGTTGTCCTCTGACTTCCATATGTGCACCCTGGCATGTGCACCACCTCACACACTAAGTAAGTAAATATTACAAAGCAGTACATGAAGTAACATAAGCGTCATAGTTTTGGTAATGTACCATTTTCATTCCAGAACCTGAAGATGGCAAACCAGTAAGCAAATAATTGCTCAGGAAAAATTTCAAGTGTACCATTGGGATTCATAATGATAAGTGCTTTTCATTAATTGTTTAAAGACATTATGGGTCAGAACATAAACTCACAGAGAGGCTGAATAGTGAATGCAAGGTCACATATTTAATGAATGGCACAACTGAGCTTTAAACCTAGGTTTTAAAGAAAGCCCAGGATTTTAACTATTATGCACTTTTTATAGAACTGGAAGTTGTATTTTGATGTAGACTAAAGCCATCTTACACTTTGAACTTTTTCATTTGGTTTAGAAGTCACTTAAAAAGTTTAGATGTCACTAGTTTTTATTGCTATCCATGGAATAAGCTATCAAGAGAATCTCCATTTATTCAATATTTGTGAAGAGCTTTTGTGTTCCAAAGTCAAGAGATCACAGTTACACCCAGGGACATAGGATCTATCTAACATGTAAAGTAAGACAGAATACTCTGATTGAACTAACAACTAGAATATCTAATCATATCCCTTTTTAGATGTAATTTCATAATTAAAATATCTTACTTGTTATTACTGTACATATGTGTCTGTAGTGTGTGTGTGTGTGTGTGTGTGTGTGTGTTGAGGTGCATACATGCCATGATGCATATGTGAAGGTCAGAGGATAACTTGCCTAAGTCAGTTCACTCTTTTTCATGCGTTCCAAGGATCCGAATCAGATTGTTAGACTTGAGAAGCAAGCACTGATACTCATGGAGGCATCTCATGGGTCCAAAATTTCACAAATTTTGACAACTGAGCTCAATAACTAAGCCATGTGGTGGTAGCATATACCTTTAATCCCATCACTTGGGAGACAAAGATAGGCAGATATCTGTGAATTTGAGGCTAGCCTGGTCTACAGAACAAGTTCCAGGACAGTCAGGGCTACATAGAGAAATCCTGTCTTGAAAAACAAAAACAAACAAAACAGAAACTCACTAACTATAATTGCATAAGATTTAATTTTCATCATTATCAAATTTTCTAATCAATTATCCCACAAATTAAACAATATTCTTTGTCAGATGGAGTCTCCATATCTGGTCTAGTACACATGCCTGCCACAACCCATACTAATTGGAAGTACTGATTCTCCCAACACCAGAAGTGTTCAGTGAATTGATAGATAACAGACAGGAGTGAATGTCTACTTAGATGCTACTTTGTGGAAGAAAACATTGAGATGGATATTGAAGCGTGAATATTATTTACAGAAGACAGAAAAGAAGTAATAATTATACGAAAGAAAACAGGAAGAGGCCTAAAAAGAACCCCAGGGTTCTTTTTAAATCCATGAAAGAGACTAAAAGGGAATGACTATAGAGGGAGAAGGGGGATCTGGCATGGCAGTGCATGGCCATAATAGCTGGAGGCAGGAGAATTGTGAATTTGGGGCTTTGTGATGCTATGTAATGCAATCCTATCTCAAAGTAAAGAAATAACCAGTGAGTAAAGAGGTAAATGCAGAAACCAAAATCACAGGACAGACTTTCAAGGAGTGGGCACTGATTCTTCAAATGACTCAGGGATGTGGAGAACTGTAGAACCACAGCAGACCACAGCCTGGGTAAGTTTTGATGCTTCTGAATGGTGCAACTGGGTAGCCATAAGCCAACACTACATATGGACTGTGGAGGACAAAGAAAGAAATGAAAGGAAAACAAACAGTCAAATGTATCTGCTTTTGGCTCCTAGAGATCTAGCTCAGCAGTAGGGCACTTACTTCCCTTGCCCAAAGCCCTGAGTTCCACCCACCACACCAAAAAGTCTGCTTGTTAAGAGCTTCAAGGATTAGAAGGCTGGCTGACTTCAGAAGTAAAAGTGCTTGCTGCCAAACTTAATGCCTGAAGTTTGCTGACATGGTTGGATTCTGCAGGGTGTTCACTAATGTCTATACATACTTTGTGATACATGTATACACACATACAGAGAGAGGGGGGTGGGAGGG
>NC_034613.1:51439745-51444808 GCF_900095145.1 Mus pahari | reverse complement strand
TCTCTCTCTCTCTCTCTCTCTCTCTCTCTCTCTCTCTCTCTCTCTCAGTGTGTGAGTGTGTGTGTGAGTGTGTGTGTCTGTGTGTGTTGGCACACTCATTCCACAGGACACATGGGAACATCAGAGGACCAGTGTTGGTCTGTTTTTACTTCCTAACTCATTTGAGATAGAATGTTTTGCTATTCACCCCTGCGTATGCCAGGCCAGCCTGAGAACTCTTGGTTCCACCTCCCATGCACTGTAAACACGCTGAGATTACAGTGGAATGTTGACCCATGCCGTTTTATGCAAGTTCCGAGAACCCTAATTCCAGTCCTCATACTTTCACAGCAAGCGGTTTACTCACTGAGGCATCTCCATAATCCCTCAAGACTAGTTTTGACTTTGAAAACAATTAACCTGCTACCAATGAAAGAAGATAAAACTCATAGAAGTAAAATGAAATCTGGAGCGATAGGGGGCCAAGAAAGGAGAAGGATGTGGCTCAGAGCACTAAAGTGCAAAACATTCAAAGAGTAGCAATTTCTTTACTCAACAGATGTTTTTTAGGTTCTGTGTTAAGTAGGAAAGATATAAGTGAGAAAACGTAACTAATTTATACAATGAAATAGAAAGTGCCCCTCATAGAACTTTACAATTCAGGGACAGAAGATTTTTAATTGCAATAGTAATCGGCATCATAAAAGAATTAGTGTCATGAAACAAACTCTTGGGAGAAGCTGCAGAAACTTAGTCTTCTTGTGAAAATGAGAGTTTCTTCTCAAACTAAGAGGACAGGAAGGCAGCTAATCATGCTATTGAGGTTTGAGAGTCAGAATATTCCAGATAAGGGAGACTGCAAGTAGAAAGATCTAAAGTTTAAAAGAAAGTAGTGGTATGTTCCAGGAAGCAGGAAACGCCAAGATGTGGCAATAATGATACAGCAGCTTTCCCAGACCTCCTCCAGACAGTCACAGCACCATCTTATTTCTGAGCCAGGAGAGAGAAAGTGTGATAGCATGCCCTACTTTGGCCCTTCTCTGCTTCCATGCACTGGGAAGTAGAACTACTTCTAAGGGACACTACCTAGAAATAAGGGACAAATCTTTGAGAGGCTGGCAGACTTGAGATAGCTGAGCAACTGATGGCAATGGTAACAGCAGCTAGGCTTCACACGGAAGCATCCGGCCTGACCTAGAGAAATCTTCCAAGGGTCAGGGAACAAGAAGTCCTGTGCTCACCAGATTGGTGATTATTCCTCCTCCTCCTCCTCCTCTTCTTCTTCTTCTTCTTCTTCTTCTTCTTCTTCTTCTTCTTCTTCTTCTTCTCCTTTTCCTCCTTCTCCTTCTCCTTCTCCTCCTCCTCCTCCTCCTCCTCCTCCTCCTCCTCCTCCCCTCCTCCTCTTAATCCTCCTCCTCCTCCTCTTTTTTTTTTTTTTTGGACAGCAATTAAAAGTTATCTGGAACCACCTGTAGTAAATAAGGTCAAGCTATGTCAACATCATTTAAAAGAATTCTTCAACTGGGCAAGGTGGTAGTGCATACCTATAACTCAAGTACTAGGGACGCAGAGTCAGGAGGATCAATACAAGTTTGAGCCTAGCTATTGTATTAAAATTGTTAATAATTGTATTGATGAATAATTTAATTACTGTATTTAAAATGCTATATTTCAAGTCTACTGAGAATTGGAAAATGTATGCAGACATCTCAGTACCATCCCAGTCAAGGTACAGGCTATTTTTTAATATTCCCGAAAGTTCTCATCCGAATAAAATACTTCCTCAAAGGTAAAGATTTTTCTCTCTCACTACAGAATATATTTACTATTTTTAAGAGTCATAAAATGAGAGGCGGGAGAGATGGCTAAGCAGTTAAGAGCACTGGTTACTTTCCCAGAGGACCTGAGTGCAATTCCCAGCATCCATATGGCAGTTCATAACTGTAACTCCAGTTCCAGGGGACCTGATGCCCTCGCACAGCCATATATGTAACAAAACACCAACACACATAAAATAAAAACAAAAAATTGATTTAAAAGAGTCATAAAATGAGGCCCAGTGTGGCATGCTTTTAATACCAGGACTCAGGAGGCAGAGGCAGGCCGATATCTGTGAGTTCAAAGACAGCTTGCTATAAAGAGTTCTAGGACAGCCAGAGCTTTGTAGAAAGACCTTTCTTCAAACAAAACAAAACAAAACAAAACAAAACAAAACAAAAGTCATAAAATGGAACCACACTGTGCATTTTAAACTAGGTTTCTTTCCTTCACTGTATTCTTAATTCAATATACTAGTATAACAATTCTTTCTATTATGTTATAGTATCACAGCATATAACTATATAACTTGCTTCTTTATTTCCCTGCTGGTGAGTCCTATATTTCCTGTTGCCATGATGAAATACCCTGACCAAATCAATTTAACTGGAAAGAGCTTATTGTGACTTACAGTTCAAGGATATAGGACAGGAATGTCATAGCTGCAAGAGCTTTGAGAAGGGAGCTGATAGGCTCGCTTCTGCAGTCAAGAGGAAGAGAGGGATGTACCTGTTCTCCTTTTAATATGGTTCAGGATTCCATCCCATTCACAATGGTGCCATCTCCCAAACCATATTGACTTCATGAAATCCCTCTTACAGGCATGCCCATATGCTTATCTCTCAGGTGATTCCAGAGCTCACCTGATGACTCCACCCCTCATCAACCTGATACCAAAATGCAGTCTGTTAAGCACAACTTTCTACCTCTCCTCCCCAAAGGCTCCTGCTCATCTCACAATGAAAAACACAATCCAGTTTCAAAATTCCCCATGGTCTTTAACAATTCCAAAAGTTTACAAGCCCAAAGCCTGCAACTTATCTGAGACTTCAGGCAATCTCTTAACTGTGAGTGTTTATAAATTAAAAACAAAAACAAAAACAAAAAACAAGTTGCATAGTCCAGCATACGATGATACAGAATAAACACTCCCATTCCAATATATAACAATTGTGGTATAGCAAGGAATAATTGGACCAACCCAAAACCAACATCCTTTGTGGTGAACACAAATCCTTTCACCTTCATGTTGGTCAACTAAGACTTGTGATATAATCAAATGGACACCAAAAGCCTTAGGTATCCCCATCTCTCCATCTTGGCTGTCTGCAACACACATTCTCTCTTGGCTTTGGGATGGCTCTATTCCATTCTTGAAGTTTTCTTTGGTGGACAAGCCATGGTCCTGGAACCCCCATGGTCTCCATTTAACTGAGGCTTCATGTCTATAGCTTCATGAAATGACTTTTCAGAACCTCTTGACAGGAATTCCAATATTGTCCCATACTGCCTGACATATCATCTCTCTGGAACCATAGAGGAAGATTCCTGGACCCCTTCAACCTTGCATTTTTCATGCTCCCAATACCAGTACCATGTAAGCCATACTTTCAAGATCCACTGCCAGGTCAAGATGTACTTGCATCTCACCCACAGTTCTATCAGCTTCTGCGTGCTGACTTTGGCAAAACATTTTCCTAGGTACTTGATTTTGAGGAACAGGGAACTCCCTTCAGTTTAAGCTGTCTTCTTATAAGCCACTTTGTATCTTCACAGGATGGAGCCCCCACTGGGTTCTGTTTTATCCTGAGGACACCATTCCTGCTGTCCTAGTTCAGTGTATGCAGTCTCTTTCCAGTGGTGCTCATCTCTTCGGTAATTCCAGCTGGTTGCTTGCCATCAGCTTAAAGACTCTCCAGTCTAGAAATTTTCTCTGTCAAACAAATTAATCCACTAGTTTTTTTTTTTTGCTTGTTTTTTGTTGTTGTTGTTGTTGTTGTTCAGTTTTTTTTCAAGTTCTCAGAAAATTAGCAGAACGAAACCAGATTCTTGGCTAAGTGTTACTCAAATGGCCCCAATTCCAATTCCTGATAAGAGACCTGGTTCCCCTCTAAAACCTCCTTAGTGAGGTCTCCATTGTCTGTGCTTCTCTCTGCCTTCTTGGCCTATTAAGTTCTGATTAGAGTAAGTACTAAAGGTCTTTTCTAGTCCGAAGTTCTACTTTCATACTCCCACTATAAACTTCTCCCAAAGATCTACAAGCCAGATGGCCAGATGTAGCCCGAAGCAGCTCTCCTTTTTGATACCAAGTCTCTGCCTTAGTTACTCTTCCTATGGCCATGATAAAATACAGGAGAAATCATCTCAAGTGAGACGGGCTCTACTTTGGCTCACAGTTTGACAGTACAGACCAGCAGGGCAGGAGAGCTAGGAGAACAGGCACTTTAGTCACATTGCGTGCACAGTCAGTATTTAGAGAGTAAGAAATTCTTGTACTCGATTAGATTTTATCTTATTGCACAGCCCAGGATTTCAGCCATGGAATGCTGGTATCCACAGAGGGTGGGACCTCCAACTGCAATTAACATAGCCAAGACAACCCTTCTTAGGTATGTTCAGAAGTCCATCATCCAGGCAATTCTAGAGCTCACCAAGTTGACAGTTAAAATTAACAATTATAATAGCATTTAAGTTGCTTTTAGTTTTTATCTTGTATGTATATTTCTGCCATAAAATTTGTGTTCAACTCATACTGTGGGCATATATGTTCTTTTGAGTAAATGTCTAGGAGTATAAAGTCTGAGGTATAGTGAGAGGATATGTGTAACATTCTAAGAAAAGGGCAAGCATGAGTACAACATTTTAATATTCAAACAGCAAAGTATGTGAGTTCCACTTGTTCTATAGCCTCTTTAACACTTGGTATTGTGAGGAGTTTCCACTTTAGTCATTATAGTGGGTATGAAGTATTATCTTACTGTGATTTAATGTGCATTTACTTTTTTTTGTGGTATGGCTCAACTTTTTTTTATTAGGTATTTTCTTCATTTACATTTCAAATGCTATCCTGAAAGTTCCCTATACCCTCCTCCCACCCTGCTCCCCTAGCCACCCACTCCCACTTCTTGGCCCTGGCATTCCCCTGTACTGGGGCATATAAAGTTTACAAGACCAAGGGGACTCTCTTCCCAATGATGGCCAACTAGGCCATCTTCTGCTACATATGCAGCTAGAGACACGAGCTCTGGGGGTGCTGGCTAGTTCAT
>NC_034613.1:51431155-51439367 GCF_900095145.1 Mus pahari | reverse complement strand
TTCTTTTTGGTTTTTTGAAACAGGGTTTCTCTGTGTAGCCCTGGCTGTCTTGGAACTCACTCTGTAGACCAGGCTGGCCTCAAACTCAGAAATCTGCCTGTCTCTGCCTCCCAAGTGCTGGGATTAAAGGCGTGCGCCACCACTGCCCGGCATAATTTGCATTTTCTTAATGGCCAATATGCTATGTGCCTTTTCCCTGTTTTTTTTTTTTTTTTTAAATTAATTTTCTGTTCAAATCCTTTTGCCACTGGAGGATTTTTTTAATCTAACTATTTATTGACAGTTATACCTTAAGGGATTATTGATGAGTTCAAAGTATTTTGACACATATATGTACATGATTTTGTAAATATTATATAAATAATGCATATATATTTCTTTGTCTTTTGATTGCCTATTTTCTGTCATAACTATTTTTTATAAGCAAATCTTTTAAATTGTGTATATTCTATTTTGCTAAATTTGCTATGGCTAATTGTTTTCATGTCCTCTAAGAAATTTTCTACCCCAAAGTAATGAAGTTTCTGGTGCTAGCTTCAACATTATAATCTTCAATAAATTTCAGATTATTTTAAGTACACTGTGAGTTAGAGATTAAGGTATACTTTCTATAAGACATCCAGGTTTTCTACTGTGATTTATTAAAATCAGATACTGTGAATCTGTAGTTTTATTTCTTTAAGTTTAAGTTTGTCTGTTGTCAAGCTTACATGGAGATGTAAACACTATTCTTTTTCAAGTTTGTGTTGGGTATTGCAGATTCTTTATGTAAATATATCCATAGATATATTTTGTTGAGATACAGTCTAGGTACATTATACAGTCTGACCTCAAACTCACTCAAAATCTCTTATTACATTTCCATTTTTTATTATCATACAGTAGTTGTATATCATAATTGGTTTCATTGTGGTACTTTTATATTTGCACATAATGTACATTGACAGCCAAGGCTACACAGAGAAACCCTGTCTCGAAAAAAAAAAACCATAAAAAAAAAGAAAAGAAAAAGTACAAGAAACACAATATAAAAGATACACATATACACACACATTAATAAATAGAAAAACACAAAATTAGAAACCATAGTATATAAGCAAAAGAGGTAAAGAAAAACTCCCAAACAAAGCAATATGAGAAACAATCTCCAAAAATAGCATTGAGCTCATTTTGTGTTCGAAATCTTCTTGATTTAGTTTTTGAAGTGCTGGGATTATAGCTATGCAGAGCTACTGCTGGCTTCCATATAGATTTTATATCAACATGTCTACAAGCACATGCATGATTATGGTTTGAATGGATAGATTAATTTAGGGAAACAATTATATTAACAATAATGGGGTTTCCAATTCCTAAACAAATACTGTTTATCTCCACTTATCTATGTTTTCTCAAATTTATTTCAATAATTTTTATAGATTTTTCTGTAGAAGTTTTATCCAGTTTTCATTAAATTTATTCTTAAGTATCTTATAATTTTAGCTGCTAGTGTGAATGGCATATTAAAAGTTTCAGTCATTTATAATAGCATAATATAAATTATATCTTTTGTGATTGATTTCTAACTTCATTCAAATACAGAGAACTTATCTGTGCAGTGTGGATATGAAGCAATATCATAATGCTGTTGGTTGCATTGCTTGTCAATGACACAACATTGCTAATTGTATTCCCAGTCTGAAATATGCCCCACTGATGAACAAGAATGCCGAGACAGCCAAAGACTGAGCAAGACCAAAAGCAAAAGAAAATACTGTCACTTTGTTTGATGGGGCACAGCTAACTGTAGAATTAGTCTGTTACTTTTGCCATTACTATAACAAATTACATGACAAGAAGCAACTTAAGGGAGAGAAGGGATTTATTTGAGCTCACAGTCTGAAGGGATACAATCTATTATAGTGAGAAAGGTATGTTGGAAGACTTGCTCATATCTCTACAAACCAGGAAGCAGAGAAAAGTGAATACTGACATTTTAATACCAATTTAATTCTGTCTGGGACCATAGCCCATGATTCAGAGCAAGTCTTCTTCCCTAAATTACTTCTCTCTAGACACACCCTCATAAAAACAAGCAAATCTGAATCTAGAAGTTTCTTAATCCAATCAAGTTAATGGTAAAGATTAATCATTATATTGTCACCAATCCCCAAGGCAGCTGGATTCACCTGTTAGATCCTGTGTACCTGGAGCTGAGTGACTGAGAACAGAAGAGCAGAAAGTGCACTTGCAATTGATTGCAGGAGAGTCCCAAAATTCAGTCTTCCTCTGCCACATGTAGAGAAAATAAAATCTATTCTGATACTGCCAGGCTTCATAGTAGAGCAGTAGGTCATTGAGACAGTATAGCCATTGAAGAGATAGGCTAAAGCCTACAGAAACTGGAAATAAATAGCCTCATCAATGTGAGGTGGGTTGACTCCACAGATGTGGAACCTGCAGTTGGAGAGGGCTGCATGTATTAGCATAACTGTATATGTTGGAATAACTCACGATGAAAGATAATCCAAGGTCACTCTTACTTTACAGATGAGCAATGTAAGGAAAATGACTGATAGCCACTGAGCAGTAGAGATAAGCATGAAGCAAAGTCTTCTAGTTGTTTGTCCATTAGTTTGTTTGTTAGATAGTGTCTCATATAACTCAGGGTTGCTTTAATTTCACTATGTAGTTGAGAACAAACTTGAATGGCTTCTCTTTCTGCCTTCACCTTCCAAAGACTGGGAAAGGCATATGCCTCCATTCATGAAAGATGATTTTTGCAATAGTTTAACAATATGTGAAGGCATTTTCCAGAAGACTTATCAAAACAAATAGCCAGTGTAGTCAGAAAAGTGTATCATCATATATATAGATGACCACTTAGGAAGCACGGTGTCTATTTACAACAGACAGCAAAAACATTACCTCTGCCATCTTTTTGTGGAGGGGTTGTATTTCTAGGCAGTCCTTCTAAAATTGTCCTTTTTCTCCATTATCCTGGGGAAATCTGTGAACTGTGTCAAAGGCAACAATAGACATGTCCCCTACTTCATGGTGACTTTCATGACTTATACTGCCCATCAAGGGTGATTTTGTTCATGTATTCATCCCCTTCTTTTGCAGTTTTGGCATGTATGCACACAACCAACCAAGGATTGAAAATATTTAGAAAAATATGGTATCTCTGCTTAATATGAACGGCCCTTTCCTCAGTACTACTTAAGCAGTAACATATAAGGACAACTGTATAGCTCTTATATTGTACTATGTATAAGTCATCTAAAAATTTAAAGTAAATTAAAAGCTATCTGTAGATTATATGTACACAGTACATAATTTGTTATAAAGGATTTGTACATGTGTGGGTTTTAAGAAAGTAAGCATAGTTTACTTTAGAGCTTTATAATGATAATTATTAGCAGTTAATTGCACAAATTAATAAGATGTTGTATGATATTTGCTTGTATCTATATCTTGTATATGACATCCTCTTTCCACCGACCACCTTTCTTCCTCTCTCCACTTTACATTTTTTTTCCCTTTTTTCTTTCCTTATTATTGATTTCTCATGCTCTTAAGAAATTTGTGACTGAGCTGGGGGATTGATTCATCACACACACACACACACACACATACACGAAGAGTTATCTGCTTTTTCTGTATTAAAAGAGAGATTTGTGACCCCAAACCAGATAGATTCATATCATACAAAAATCATTCAATTTAACTAAAGTGAACTAAAGACAAACAAAAGAATCCTGGGGAAGGCCTTTTTAAGTAATACTACTGTGTTTTTATGGACTACATTGGCAATTGCATAGGTTTAGAATGGATTATTGACTCAAATGTAGGAACTGACCTTCATCCCAGCTCCTTCGCACAAATTAGCTATCTTGAATACAACCTACAATTTATGTCATGGAGAGGCAGTCAGTCAGGAGTCTTTTTCTTTTTTTCTTTTTCTTTTTTCTTTTTTTTGTTCCTCTGTGCTTTAATAGAGCTGAGCTCCAAGGTAACTTGCTCAAGGGCTGTGACCTCCATTTTCTCATTTCCGGGCAATGCCTTAGCCTCTCCATAAGCCAGCCTGTCTCCCAACTTTCCTACAGACTGCACTCCTTCAAGTCAGCCCTGCTTGTATCACTTCCCTCTGGCCTCTCAGCTCGTGACACCCTCTGTCTCCACTCCTTACCTTCAGTTACTCCTCCTGGCCCCTAACTATTGGACATCACCCTACCGCTTGTATCACCCTGGTCTCCTCGCTGTCCTTGTATGTCAGTCATATGGGATCCTCTACTTTGCAGACATGCTCCGAGAGCCATGTCTGTTTGCCTTGCTTTACCTCTTTCTACCTGGTTTCCACCACTACTCACTGTGCATTTCCATAAGGAGTCTTTTTCAAATGCAAGTTTAGTTTTCACACATCAGAAAATGGAAACAGCTCACAGCAAACAAATCAACAACCTCACAACACTGCTCTAAATAATGCTACCAATGTCTGGAGGCAAGATTCAGTTACAGACAGTGTGGGAAGCTGAAACTCAAAGTGGCTTGCAAGTCCCCTTCTTCAGTGCATGTCGTCTGCTGGTGGGGAAGGCTGGTGAGTGTTTTGTTTCTTCAACAGATACTCTGTGAGAGTGATGCCCCTTGAGAGCAAATAGAAGCTAACTGGTAGTAGCCTCAGTTGTGCTTGGCTTGGCCAACCAGGATGACAGGCACTCAACTGCCACTCCGTTCAGAATTGGACCAGAGCCGGTCGTGGTGGCTCATGCCTTTAATCCCAGCACTCGGGAGGCAGAGGCAGGCGGATTTCTGAGTTCGAGGCCAGCCTGGTATACAAAGTGAGTTCCAGGACAGCCAGGGCTATACAGAGAAACCCTGTCTCGAAAAAAAAAAAAAAAACAGAATTGGACCAGAGGCAGGAGAACAGGAGAACATGATAGCAGATACAGGCACTGGAAGAGTCCTTTGTTCCTGAAGTCTGTGACTCATATTGAGCTATATAGGAGACCAGTGTCTGCTCCTGCCTGGAGCATGGGATTTTATGACCCTTCTGAAGTTTATCTTGTCCTTGCAAACTGCAGTCCCTGTTCCTGATTGGTGTGGGCTGTTTGCTCCCAGGGCATCCTTGGTTAAACCTAGGTGCTTGCTTCTGGTGCCATAATATTCGGAAGTCTAGACACTGACCTAGAGTGTTTTCCCCTTCCTTCTTTCCTGTCTTCCTCCTTCCTTCCTTTTTTTTCTTATAACCATTCACTACACAGTTACAACGAAGTTACAACTATGTCCTAGTCTGAATAGCCCGGAAGAATTGGTCAGGAGAAAAGAATTTAGCACTTGAATTAGACCTCGAGGTCCCCAGGGTTAAGCCTCCAGGCTCCTCTTTTATCTACCAATTCCTAAAGACTTTCCTGTGAAAAGATCTAAAAGTTATGTGTGCTACCATACATAAGACACTGGGTTGTGTCCACTTAAATATCCTGAAGCCACTCCTTGTCATTTTGCCCAAAATTCCTCAACAGAAAGCTCTATCAACTAAAAGAGCCACAACACCCTTCAAGAGCTAATAAGTATCTACAGACCCTGGCAGGGACAGAAGCCCCCTTTGCACTGGCAAGAGCAAGCTGCTGAGGTGGGAAGAATCCTGCAAGAGGAACGAACAAGAAGTAGAGCAGGAAGCAGAATACTGAAAGCACGCCTCCTGGTACAAGAAGAGTGGAGACTGGGCAGCTTGTGACCACTATCTCTCACTTTATGAGGCTCAGAATCCTTCCCCACTCCGACAGAGCTCTCAGTAGCTCTCAGCAGTGGAAACAGGAGGCCCTGCGGGGAAGAATTTCATTGCATTGTGTGGAAGGGCTAGCATAGGGTGAGCGTGAAAGCCGAGTGCCATTCAGTTTTCCTCTTGTTTTTGAATGCTCGGCAGGCACTGCCTCTTTCCTCTCTTTATTGCCTGAAGCCAGGGTGGACTTCTCCCACCACCCTCCCTCCTTGACACATGGGGCCTGAGAAATAATGAGGATGAAATTAGCCTCCTACTCTTGACAAAGCACAGACCAGCCACCACTCTTCTGGCGACAGAGCCCATCCATTTGTAGTTCCACCCACGTAGATCCTAGGAGGCTAGTAAGCAAAACAGAAAATGCTAGGCCCAGCCCTGGCTGGAGAGATGACAGCCGGTATTGATAGACAGAATTCCTTTTTTTGTTCCATTCTTGTATCTCACTTCAAATACAAAGGCCATTGATCTATGGAGCTACAGAAATCACTTACCTATGGGTACACTATCAGATGCTGCGTCTTAAGAGCTTCAATTGAATGAAAACATACAAAGTGTGCACCATTCCAATTGTTTGCTTTTTTTTTTTTTTTGATCCAGCACTGACCCTCTTCTCTCCCCAGTAAATATTCTAGAAGTTTCTTCTAACCAGTGGGAGACAAATCCTGCCCTACCTTCTCTGTGTTTTCCTTCAAGACCCCATTCTCTCTCGACTTGGGCTGCATTTCTGCTCCTGTCTCACCTTGGAAATGAATGTTCCCTCTGAGTAGTGTATTCACATGGGTGCTGTGTCTCTTTCCTTCATATAGTAGAAATGTATCAATCTGGCTTCTTCCATCCAGAAGGTTATCTAGAGAGGAAGAACCTTATTAACATGCCAATCAGATGTGTATTTGCAAACACTTGATTTACATCAGACAATACAGACTTGGATGGGAAACAAGCATCATGTGTTCATTACGTTCTTTTTTATAAAAAGAAATGGCAAAGAAACCAAATGCATTCATGTGTGTTACACTAAAGTTTTATGATGTGATTTATTCTTTTCTTTTTAAGTCAATTTTCTTCAAGCTTGTAAAAATATTTTTTCTATGTCCAAGTTGATTCTCCAGTGTTTGATTACTGTTTCATCAAAAGGAAAATAAATACAATGTGTGCCATTAAAGTAATTCAGTGCAAATTGGGCATAACACAAAATTACATTATTAACAGCTGTTAAATGACTATAAAATGTAATTAGGCACACTCAATTCACTACTCATGAACTGGACCTGATTTCTAAAATATCAATTTAGAACTTTGATTATTCATGACAAAAAAGAACATATTTAGATTCTAAGTTTAAATTCCTGGTAATGGATGAATCCCCCTAAGACCTATACTAGGATTCCAAATAGGAAGAGGAGAACAAGGCTGTTGAAGTGTAGAGGGAGGGAGGGACTGTGGCTTACCCTGTGGGTGCCGGCCAGTTCCCACTGAATCTCTGCCAGCTGCAGCGAGGCATGAGGGCCTTGGTTAAATTTTAACCCTGCTCACAAAGGAGCAACAAAGGCCCGCACAACTGCTAGAGCTATAGATCTTTATGACTGCTGCCCTTCTTGACTACCTCACTGCCTTTCCACATATCCTGTGGATATGCTTAATAAAAATAACATAATACAAGAAAACAAATGCAGCCCTCAATGAGGATGTCCAGGTCTTACTTTCCCTCCTCTGAGGTGAAACAGAAACAGAAACACGATGTCCAGTCCGTGCTTGGGGATGCACCAGGGAAACACTGCTAGCTTGCTTCCAAACTTCTCACCCTGGTGATTCTGGCCAGTGTGCTCTTGCCCTCCATTTGACATCTAGCTTCTCCCTGCCCAGAACACTGTTTGCCTCACTGGGCCTTCCAAGAGCTCCAACTAAATCCCCACTGAGAGGCCCCTTATCCTCCTCAGGACCCCTGCAACTCTTGGCCTGCATTTCTTTTATGTTCCATGTTTTTTTTTTTTTTTTCTGCTATAAATGCGAAGGAACTTTATTTTCTCAAGGAAATATGATTTAATGAAATATTCATGTACATTTTAGAAGCTTTATGAAACAATGTCCTTCATTTGCTGGCAAGAAGATAAAATATGACAGAACCTGTTTATTTATAATAAAACACAGGTATAACCGTATTCTTTTTCAAAAACATTGATAAAGCTCTGTTGTTTACTTTCCGTCTCATTTGATGTAAGTTTTAGGGTCATGTTCACCAAAACATGCTGGCTTCACTACGTAGGAAAAAAATACCACAGGATCATGAGAAATGTATTGTGTTCTGCCTTACTCCTGCCTTCATAATTGGTTCACAAGAGTAAATTCTTCATTCAGTAATCCACCATTTGAAAAGGGACTCTCTTCCCAGTCTCTGAAGACTAGAGTTCCTCTAACCACAAAAGACTAGTTCAGAATCTGCCTTGGGAAGTG
>NC_034613.1:51427273-51430450 GCF_900095145.1 Mus pahari | reverse complement strand
TCCTGAAAAGTTGTCCTCTAACCCCTGCATTCATGCCATGATACATGTGCACTGATTCACTCTCTCTCTCTCTCTCTCTCTCTCTCTCTTTCTCTCTCTCTCTCTCTCTCTCACACACACACACACACACACACACACACACACACATACACACACACACACGATGATGACACATGTGTATGCATGCAAACACATGCATATACACATACACACACATACAGATGATAATGATGATGGTGCTAAGTTTAAAAAAGAAGGCAGAGTATGCACTTTGCATGCTACAAAATAGCTCCCAGCATATTCAGAATACTGTCCAGAGAGGAGCACCTTAGTACATGTACAGTGAGACAAATACATAACTATAAAAAGTGGAAAAATGGCTCATAGTCTCATGGCAATTTCTATCCATTCTGTTGCCAAAGTAATTCTGGAAAAATGATATTGGCTTTTAAAAGTTTTTAATTTCAGAATGGTTCATAAAGGACCATGAGTCCATATGGGTTAAGAAGAAGATAGAAGTATCATATTTCACTAGGCAATGAACTCATGGTGATGTCTTGGATTTGCCCACCTAAGAGTATTGATGGATTGCAGAAAGCATGCTGGGAAACAGCACCTTTGCGAAGCCACAGCTAACATTAGAGGGTAAGTGACTGTCTCTCACCAGGCGCTTCTGGTGCCTCACATGCATTATTTTTAGGTTTAAATAGGGAGACAGATGGAGACAAACAGGCTCATTTCCTACAGATCAACATTGTGCCTTTGAATAAAAGAAATGCATATTGGAAATGAAAAGAAAAAAACAGAAGCAGATCGAACACTTAGTTGGCACATAGTAAATGTTGAATGAAAGTAAGTGGTTATCATGAGCTTTTATATGGTTAGCTTTGGGCATTGAGCTCTGAGAAAGGAAGATGTTACATCTTAAACAACCAGACCCTCAAGTTTCAAAGTTTCACTCTATTTTGTAAGTACTCAAGAAATGTTTTGAAGTGAAAGACATTACTATAAAACTTAAATCCATTTCTCGTCACAGAACTATAATCTGAAGATTAGACATGAATTTTCCAAATGAGTCACCGAGAGGCAAAATACATTACAATGACATCATGGAGATTTTCTACAGCAAAAGTTGAATGGTTTCTTTTCTTTTTGGCCTTTTGAGATAAGGTCTCTGTATACAGTCCAGGCTGGCCTGCAACTCATCGCAGTCTTCCTGCCTCTGCCTGCTCAGGGCTTGTTTTTAGACGTATAATCTTCCAGGCTGGGCTTCAAATGGTCTCATTTCATAACAAGAACAGCTTTTGGTCAGGGTAGGGCAAGGATACAATGGGGCTAAAGCTGTATACTTCACAGTCTGGCAGGACTGAAAATAAGCAGGAGAGGGAGTAGGAGGGAGAAGACTTGGGGAGGGGGAAGAGAGAGAGAGAGAGAGAGAGAGAGAGAGAGAGAGAGAGAGAGAGCGAGCGCTGACCCCAGAGGTCATGTGAAGTTACATCAGGAACAGGGACAGGAGTTGACTCTTGGGCGGGATAAGCACTTTGGTGGCAGAAGTTGGTGGTCTGAGGACGGTCATCCTCCCAGTGCAGCCAGCATAATCAAGACTAATTGGTCTTTGTTGCACCTTCAATGCAGTTCTGGATGTAAATAGGTCTCCTGCTCTCTGGCTGACATCCCTAAGAGGAAGCAGCACTTCAGAGTCGTTTAAGCAAGCGTAACTCAGAGCAATAAACCTTTTTGGAGCCCTTCTAAGACCATTCTACAAGGAAGAAAGATCGTGTAGGCAGGTTGGAAGAGCTAGTCCTTCCTCTGCTAGGGTGAAAGGCCCATATAAACCCTACTTGTGATACTATATGGACACAGGGAGAATAGATCTCCAAGGAGAAAAAAAATGAGCTGCCTTCTCCTTGGGCCGAGATATGGCTTACTGAATAGCAGGTCACTTCGCTTGGATGAACAACCATTTGTCAAATATGACTAGAGGCCTCTGGGAATCAGAGACTGGGACTGAATGGAATCCATGGGAGTTCTGGTGCTAGGAAATTGTTTTCTCTTATGGATTCATTTAACTCCTCAAAGGTCTCCTTTTAGTTTTTAACCTGAGTTCAAGATGGCCTTAATGTGAGAAATACTACTGTAACTTTTATTTTTATTTTATTGTTTTTTCTTTTAAAGTTGTTTTGAGACAAGTTCTCATGTAACATAGGCTTTCCTGGAACTCTGACCTCTTGCCTCCTCAAGTGTAGAAGTGGAGGTGTGCACAATCACAGCTAGCTGACTTGGTACTGGAGATTGAACCCCAAAGGTGGTACATGCCAGGCAAATAACCTAAAAACCTAATAACTCAAATAACCTAAACCTGTTTTATAATAATAATAAAATATCAAAATATATACATTTATATATTCTAGAAATGCATAATTACATAATATTACAAATAATATATTAATATATTATAAATACATGACATATTTATATAATATAAAATATATGGGTCTTTTAATTTATAATATTTATTATATAAATTTATTTTTATTAAATATATATTAAATCCTGATTTGCTTTTCTTGTGGCACTTGCTAGCTGCCTATGTGGAGTCACCATTTTTATTGCCCGAGTCAGTTAGGAAACCTAAAGTACCATTTGATCAGTCTACAAAAGACAGTGGTGGCCACGAGCCAAAAAGTATCTGTATGGAGAATTTAGATAGCAATATCTTGTGTTTGTAAACATGAGCCATGAAGTCAAGCAGAACTGAGTTCCAACTATGACTTGATTCTACTATGAGTCAAGTTACTTAAGTAAGCACTATAGTGTCAATAATTTCATAGTCAATGGGATGATAGTAACATATATCCTGGTGCTATTAGAGTTAATACATGTTCAACATTCTACATGCTACTGCTGTTGTATTTTAAAAAAAGAAAGAAAGAGCCAGGATATATTTTGGTAGAGGAGCGGTAGGTATGGAGAGGGAAGGGAGTGCTTCTGTGGGCCCATGCTGAGGCATCCCTTCCCTCTGAGGGACCAGCTATATAGAGTTTATTTAGGGCTTCGAAAGGGGAGTTGAGGAGGAGGAGGAAGACGGGGAGGAGGAGCAGGAGGAGGAGGAGGAGGAGAAGGAGGAGGAGCAGGAGGAGGAGGAGGAGAAGGAGGAGGAGCAGGAGGAGGAGGAGG
>NC_034613.1:51422430-51427223 GCF_900095145.1 Mus pahari | reverse complement strand
GGGGGGAGAGAGGAGAGAGGAGACTAGCCAGGAACTCTCAGAGAGATAAGGGGAGGGGGAAAGAAGGAGAAGAAACTGGAGTAAGAGAGTAAGAGGTTAAGAGAGTAAGAGAGTGAGGAGAGGGCAAACAGCCTCTTTTATAGTGAGTTAGGCTGTTGCTAGGTAACTGTGGGGAGGAGCCTAGAAGGAATGCTAACAACTGCCACATAGTCAATGCTTCTAAAATTTTAGCTAATACTATTATCAAAGTATCCACAGGCACAGTATTTAGGAGCCAATCAATGAGGTTGCAATTATATCTCTGCATCATATTCATTGTGTGATCTTTGGCAAGTCATTCAATCTTATCTGAGCCTGTATTTCCTCATCTGAAAACAAGAATGATAATAATTTTGCTCCCTCAAAGTGATGTCTGAAAAAAATAAGAGTATGCCATGTAGCATGTAATAGGCATGGCAGAGTGGAAGGAAACTAAAGAAAAGCAGACTGCCGGGGGGTGGGGGGGATGGCTCAGTCTGCAGAGTGCTTTCTGCACAAGCATGAGGACCTAAGATCAGGTTCCCAGTACCCCAGCAAAAAGCAGGATGCACTGGTGCACTCCAGGCATGCCAGCCTTGGGAAGACTGAAATTGGGGGACACCTGAGGCTTGCTGGCTAGCTAGTGCAGCCAGTAAGTTCAGACAGATTCTCTCAAAAACTGACGTGGAAAATGGTTGACTCTCGTACCCACATGCACATGTACTGACAACTTGTGTACATACAGGAGAACAAGTCTACATGAATCACACATATGAGCAAATGCCGACACACAAAGAAAACAGAGCTGAGCAATAGGCACCCCTCATGGAATAGGATAAATAAGCTGGGGGCTGGTTGGATACTTTCTCTCTCCTTTCTTCTACCTGTCCCTGTCCCTCTATTCTTCCTTTCCTTTCACCCTTTATTTCTCCCTCTGTTCTTTTTTCTCTCTTGTTCTGTCTCCATCTCCCTCTGTATGTTGACCTGTACAGAGTGAACAGTCTCTTTTACCCATGTGCTCCCATCTGTATAATGGTCTACTTAAAACCAAAGGGGATAGAGTCAGGCTATCTCAAACTAAAACATGAACCAATGGACCAAAAGAAATACTTCTTCTTTTAAGTAATCTGTCTCAAATATTTTGTCACAGCAAAGGAAAGCTGACTACTACAGTGCTTGGACATATTCATTTCCTTCACCTTGTACCAGCCATAGACACACTTTGCAGAGTCATCTCACACCCTCACCATCTCCATACAGCAAAGAGGATGCTGATACAGAAGGAAAATTGTGGCCTTTAGCTGGATGTTCTGGCTTTGATGCTGGCCAAGTTCTTAACTGACTGCTCAAACTTAGAGAAAATCTGCTTCTCTAGCCTCAGATTCCATCCTTGGTCAATGTTTCAAAACTTTTCAGTTCTGGAATTAGCCTTCAAAGATGGTTCAAAAGATCATATGTATGTTTTAAGACTAGAAATCAGGTCCAGAAAGATGGAGGTTCTGAAGCTCATTCAAATGTCAAGCTGCACTCAGACTGGCCTCTGGAATTCCTATATTCCCACCAGAAATTCATGTGTTCACCTGAGATGCCCAGTGCCTTAGAAATTCTAGGAACCACTTGTATCAGAGGGTCATTAAAATTGAAAGCCAAGTGGAGGATTGAGGTGTGGCTTAGTACTTATGAGTGCAAACTGCTCTTGTTGAAGATCGGAGTTTGGGTTCCAGAATCCACAGCTCACAAACAGCTCTAACTCCAGCTGCAAGAGATCTGATATCTTCTGTGGACTCAGTTGGCACATGTACTAACACATGCAAATACCCACCCCTAACACATAGACATGCACACACAGTTTTTAAAATATGGGCTATTTAGAAGAAGTTTTAGGGATTGGAGAGATGGCTCAGAGGGTAAGAGCACCCAACTGCTCTTCCGAAGGTCCTGAGTTCAAATCCCAGCAACCACATGGTGGCTCACACCCATTCATAATAAGATCTGGTGCTCCCTTCTGGGGTGTCTGAAGACAGCTACAGTGTACTTACATAAAATAAATAAATCTTTTAAAAAAGAAGATGTTTTAATATTAGAAAGGTGTATGTTCTGATTTTTGCTTTGTTTTCTTTCTTAAAAGGATTTTCTTTTTAATTTTTTTTATTTTTCTTGCCTATTACCTAATATTTTCCTTTTCTTACTTTCCTAAGGCCACAATCTGAAGTAAATAACAGTTCTATGCTGTTATGAGGTGCATCTTTCTCTCTCTCTCTTGGTTTTAGACCAGTCACACTGCTTCTTTGTCACTTGTCAGAGAGCCACATTCTATAATGTACTTTTAAAATTCAAGTATGCATTCAGAATCCCAAAGGCTTGGCAAACAAGACAACACAAACTAACACCACTATATAACACATACTGGCAAGGATGTGGGAAAAAAAACACTTATTTGCTGCTGGTAGGAATATAAACTGCTGAAACTACTACTATGGACATTGCTGTGGAGGTTTCTAAAACAAAACACACATGTATGTCCTGGTATAGTTGTCCTCTGAGAGGCTCTGCCAGAGGCTGACGATACAGGTGCAGATGCTCTCAGCCAAACATTGGACTGAGCGCGGGGTCCCCAATGGAGGAGTTAGGGCAAAGATTGAAGGAGCTGAAGGGGTTTGCAACCCCATAGGAAGAAAAATAATATCTACCAACCAGATTCCTCCCCCCACCCCCAGAGCTCCCAGGGATTAAATGACCAACCAAAGAAAACACATGGAGGGACCCATGGCTCCAGCTGCATATGTAGCAGAGAATGGTCTTATCTGGCATCGATGGGAGGAGAGGCCCTTGGTCCTGTGAAGGCTTGATGCCCCAGTATAGGGGAATGCCAGGGCGGGGAGGCAGAAGTGGGTAGGGAGGTGAGGGAGCACCCTCATAGAGGCAGGGGGTGGGGAGAGGTGATTGGAGTTTGTGGAGGGGAAACTGGGAAGAGGGATAACATTTGAAATGTGAATAAATAAAATAACCGCCAAAAAATATGAAAAAATTACCATATGACCCAGCTATGTTACTCCGGGGTATATACACAAAAGACAGAAATACTTGTACAACCATGTGTATTGCTGCTATATTTGCTAAAGTCAGGAAAATGCTAGAGGCAATTCAGACTCAGAAAGACAAATACTTTGTGTTCTTTCTCATGTGCACATGCATTTAACTTTATATATATTTGTCCAGGTATGGTGATGCATGCCTTTTCATTCCCAGTACTCAAGAGGCAGAGGTAGGCGGCTCTTTGTGAGTTCCAGACAAGCCTGGTGCACATGGTGAATTCCAGGTTAGCCAGAACTCCGTAGTAAGACCCTGTTTTAAAAACTTATAAATATGGCCATACATCTCTGGGTATGAATATGGGTACAGGTTATAAAACCAGATCATAAGAGAAAACTACAAGATGGAAAGAAAGAGGCTCTGAAGAAGGAGAAAATCGTAACAGAAGACATGACATGGGGATGAAAGGGTACAAAGGAGGGAAAGAAGAAAAAGGAGGATCAGCAAGAGAGGTCATGGATGAAAGCATCAGGATGAAACCTATTACTCTGTCAGCTCACTTGAAATTAAGGTGTCGAGCACTTTATCCTAAAGTGACTTGGTTTGGCTGTATTGATTGTTAGACATTATGCTCATGGCTAATGATCACCATGGAGCTTCAATAATGAACCAGTGACCACAGCCTTGCTTATGAAAGAGGACATCAAGAAACATTTCCTGTCACATTTTCCTAGTGTCTGATCAAGACTTTTCCCTGTTTGTGTGGAGTGAATTCCCATTCTTTGGGAATGAATTGAGCTAAGAAGGCATCCCCACAGTGGACATCAAAAGTGCCAGTCAGGGAGCAGGAAAAGTTTTCATCATAGCTTCGGCCACTTCCTTCTCTTCTCTGGCCTTACAGTAGTGTGTTTGTTTTGTTTGGCTTCGTTTTTTTAAGACACAGTCTCACGATGTAGCTCTGGCTATCCAGGAACTCACTATGTAGACCAGGCTGGCTTCAAACTCACAAAGATCTGCTTGTCTCTCTGCATCCCAAGTGTCAGGATTAACCACCGTGCCTGATGTGGGTATACAATTGTAAAAAAAAAAAAAAAAAAAAAAAAAAAAAAAAAAAAAAAAAAAAAAACCTAGGGAAAATATATTATCTGCAGATTTAATGAAATATGACAAGTTTTGAAGGAAAAAAATAGTTTAGTTGGGCCAGGCATTGTAGTGCACACGTGTAATCCCAGCACTGTAGAAGCAGGAGGATCTGGACTTTCAGGTCAGGCTGCCCTATATCAGACCCAGTCTACAAAAGCAAACCAAAACAAAATAAAGGCATGAAAACTTAGTAAACGGTAAAAACGTTTTCATTTTAGACTATCACAATATACCTTGGTAAATAGTTCTGTATAAGTAAAAAAAGCTTCAAAACCCAGTAAACAACTGACGTAATTTTTTAATCTAGAGCTAAAGAGGTGACTGGGTATGGTGGCATACATCTATAATACCCAGCATTCAGGAGGTGGGGGCAGTTGAAGAAGATGTTCAGCTTGGGTTGCATAAGGTCCTGCCTTAACAATAACAAAAACAATAAGGATAACAATAGTATATGAGTGTGAGCATATCCAGCTATTTTGGTGTCATAGTTTTAGAAATGCTGTAAATCACGATAATATTTTGTAAATTTGATGGCTTGGTTGAATGGCTGGTTTGCTTCTCTCTCTCTCTCTCTCTCTCTCTCTCTCTCTCTCTCTCTC
>NC_034613.1:51419962-51422235 GCF_900095145.1 Mus pahari | reverse complement strand
TTTTTTTTACTTTTTTTTTTTTTTCTTTTTTTTTTTTTTCCTTCCTTTTTTTTTTTTTTTTTTTTTTTTCGGTAACCTACCAACATTATTTTGAATTGTTATTTTAGTAATTTTGTCTTAATTTGGTTAGGGTAACATTTAAAACAAAAACATAAACTACTTGACTGATCAGCAACAAAAATTTACCACTCACAGTTCTGGAGTCCGGAAAGACTAAGATCAAGGCCACCTGTATATTCAATATCTGCTAAGGGCTGCTTTCTACATCACAAAAGACAGCTTTCCCTGTGTGCTCACATGGTTGAAGTGACAAACAAGCTCCCTTGGGTCTTTTCTAGCAGTACTAATCTTTTACAAAGGCTCCACCCCTATGACCTAATCACATCCAAGTGCTGTATCTTTTAAACCAATGCACAATTTTGAGACACTCACACTTAGACCATAACAGGTATTTCTTGCTTCTGTTACAGTAAATGAAGTTCACAGACCAATGGCAGTACATTCTTCCACTAATCTGGCAAGCCTCGCACTTCTTTTCTTTATCTCCACTTCCTCCTCAGGGGAGCTAACTCAGATCCATGAGTGCAGCAGGTGACTCCTACCTTTGCATTTCAAACCCGGACCTCTCTCCTGAGCTTCAGACTACAGTTTGGTTGAATTAACTGTTCCCAAGCTGTACCTCTAAAAGCCACCACTTCAGCCCAATTTCCCAGGATTTCAATTTTCAACAATGATGTATTCATAGTATATTGTTCTGCTTAATATCTGATCTATTCTAATCTGAACCTCAAGCCTTGGGGTGTATAGGCAATCACCACTATGTTCATGAATGATTGCAACAGCAATATTCTCACATTGGTGGCAGTCAATTCCAAGTAAATTGTAATTAAAATGAAAATATGCAATTATTCCATTTATGATAGAAAATCGTACCTGGGCCAACAACATGGCTCAATATGTAAAGGCACTTGTTGCCATGTCCAGTAACCTGAGGTCTCTGAAACCAACATAGTGAAAGTAGAGAACTAAATCTCACTAGTTGTCCTCTGACCATCACCACACACACACACACACACACACACACACACACACACATATGGAGCTGCTGCTGAGGACCTTACACATACCAGGTAAGAACTCTTCTACTGCACCACTGCAGCACTATCTCCTAATCCCAAGAAACTCAGTTTGTATCTCCAAATCCTGAAGACATCCTGCAGGTGATGAACATAGACTCATAACCAAATGGCATAACTATAAGGTTTGGCTGTTGAAAGTCTACCATAATTTGATTGATTTCTTTTTGTTTCAACAGGATTTAGAGCACAAGAATCTTTGATTGTGCCCTGAAAACTAAATGAGAAGTTGGAGTTTACATCTCAGATGACAACTACTTTGACATTGTTTTTATATCAAGTGTGAGTGCTCTTAAGGGACACAGGGAGGAAATTAGGGTTCTAGACACTGTTTCAAACTGGCTAGTCTGCTCAATAGCAAAGCCAACATGACCTGCTTGTTATACAAATATTTAGTAAAATGTTAGCAATTAGACTTCTCCCTAATATGATGGAAAAAGAGGCTGCATGTGTATATGTGTATATATGCTTGTATGCCTGTTGATAGGGATTGTATTCATAGATTGTGTTATTACTGTAGGAAATATGAAATAGTTTTTTCCCAGGGTCCCAGAGGCCCTCTCAGAACAAAAACATAATAGGCAGGTTGAAAAGAGAATCCTAACATCCGTTTGGGTATCTTCGGATGAACAGAGCCTTTAAAAAGCTCATCCTGGACAAAATAGCAGCAGGGTCCTCTACCACACCAGCTTTGGAGGCATTTGCAAGGGAAATGGATGCCAACAGGTGGTCTGGGACTAAACAGAAGGGACAACACTATACTAACTCAGAAAAAAAAAAAACATGCATTCTCTAAACGGGCAAAAAGGAAAAGAATAATATTTGACCACAAACTTTACTTGTTTCATTTATTATTGTATGTTTGTATGATTGAGAAAGTCTCACAATATTGTCCAGACTGTTTTCTATTTTTTTTCTATTTTTTTTACTATTTTTTCTTTTCCTTTTCTCTTTCTTTCCTTTCCTTTTTTTTTTTTTTTTTTTCAGAAAGAAAGATGAGGGCAAGGGATTGAGGAGAGGATATATATATATCAGCCCTCCATGGTTAGGGTAACATTTAAAACAAAAACATAAACTACTTGACTGATCAGCAACAAAAATTTACCACTCACAGTTCTGGAGTCCGGAAAGACTAAG
>NC_034613.1:51400491-51419152 GCF_900095145.1 Mus pahari | reverse complement strand
AGAGAGAGAGAGAGAGAGAGAGAGAGAGAGAGAGAGAGAGAGAGAGAGAGAGAGAGAGAGAGAGAGAGAGGCAGGAATGCATGTCCTCCACACATGCATACAAAGAAACAAATGAACTATATACATATATACATTCTATTCTTTAGAATTGAGTAATTTCTTATTTTATGGTATATTTCTGGACAAATCTTAATAGATTGCAGTGAGTCTATACTTTAGCCAGGAAATCATAAAAAGAATATCTGTCTCAACAGTATCATTAGAAAGGGCAACACTAGACAGAGGGCATCTTGGACAAGAACATCTCAGGGCAACAGCCATAGATTTCTGCACACTTTTGTGGAACAGCCACAACTCTGGGGCCAGGACATAGATGTATTTGCTGCTTTGGTGGGTCTATGTGTACTCATTCAGTGAGTTCTGGGTTTGTGTTTACACACTAGCCTGCAGTGACAGTGGCTGCAGTGTCTGGAATGGGGAAACAGAGTGGCTGTGATTCACAAGGGACAGGTATCAAATATGATGAAGTAGTAACTCTGGTCCTAGGCAGTACACCAGTTTCCACGGAAGCAGGAAGCACTGGTATCTCCAAACTTACGCATTTTCAGAGAGCTGGACCAGCGAGAAAAATGCTTCCTGTGCAAATCTGACGAGCTGAGTTCAAATCTGTTTTATCCAGAGGAAAAACTTGGTGTAATACGGCACACCTGAAATCCCAGCTTTAGGGTGTAGAGAAGGAGGAAGCTTTCTGGCTAGCTTGTGTAGTAAAAATGCCAAGCTACAGCTTTCGTGAGAGACCCTGCCTCAAAGCCTAAGCTGGGAAATAAATTGACCTATGCATACATATATATGCATGGTCCAGGGCACCTTCATAAACACATTCTCACACATTTGTATACCACATATGCATGCATACATGCATACACACACACACACACACACACACACAAATGTTCACTCTCAATTTTTGTATGTGCACTGTGAACTTTTATTCCCATTCAGGAAGCTTCCTTCTCTTTCTCATTCAACAAGTATTTTATCATACATGGGAGATGTATGCAATCATGAAGGGTGACTGAGCCTATATTATTAGTTTTCTGTTTCTAAAATGAATTATGATTTAGTGTCTTAAAACAGCACACATTCATCAGCTCACAGTACTGTGGCTTTGAAGCTTAGCATATAATAGCTGGGTTGAGGTTTCATAAGAACAGAACCTTGGCAATTGCATTATCACCTGAAATCCAGGGTCCTTATCAATGCTTTGGGGACAGTGACAGAACTTAGTGCTTTAGGAACTTGGGAACTAGTTATGCTCGCTAGGCAATTCACATCATACTAGCTCATACTTTTTCAGTTTGAACATCTTTCCCTTGGAATACTCAACAAACAAGAAACAGAGGAGGTTTCCTGAATGTGATAAAAAGTTCATAGTGCAGAAAAAAATTACAGTGAATATTTGTGTGTGTGTGTGTGTGTGTGTGTGTGTGTGTGTGAGAGAGAGAGAGAGAGAGAGAGAGAGAGAGAGAGAGAGAGAGAGAGAGACCTTGTTAAAGCAGTCTATCTTGTTGATTCTGCCAAAGCCACTTATTTATTATCTTGTCTTTGTCTCTCACCTCACAATAGGAGTACTGGAGGGTGGGGACATTACAGATGCACACTCTTACTCCTGGCCTTTTGATCAAATGTAGATGGTCAGTCTGAGTTTGGGTACTTTTACCCACTGAGTCATCTTCTTGATTTGACCTTTTAGGTCTTGTTGTTGCACTTTAGTTAAAATTTGCTTCAGAACAGCCAGGGATAGAGAAACCCTGCCTCAAAAAACTAACAAACTAAAAAGAACAAACAAACAAAAAACAAAACAAAAAGCCTTTGGTAGTGCTACTTCTTTCTTTCTTTCTTTCTTTCTTTCTTTCTTTCTTTCTTTCTTTCTTTCTTTCTTTCTTTCTTTCTTTCTTTCTTTCTTTCTTTCTTTCTTTCTTTCTTTCTTTCTTTCTTTCTTTCTTTCTTCCCTTCCCTTCCCTCCCCTCCCCTCCCTTCCTTTTTCTTTCGGCAGGGCCTCACATAGCCTAGGCTGGATTCAACTTCACTACATAGCCACTACATAGCCAAGGATGCAACTTCCTTCTGATCTCCCTGCTGCCACCTCCTAAGTGGTGAGGGTCTAAGGTGTATACCATACCCAGTGTTCACACAGTGCTAGGGATTGAACCCAGATCCTCATATGTCCTAAACCAGCACTCTAACAATTGAACTTGTTTACATCACTTCTTTAAGACAAATATTTGTCTGATGACCTTTCACCACCCACAGAAAGAGATCTAAACGTTTTTTCATGCTTTTTGCAGAGTGTGTTAGGTTTTTTGTTTTTTTTTTAACCTAGAATGTTAAAGGTCATCCCTTTTCCTTAAAATCACAGACATTATTTTCCACTTCCAAAACCTTTTTTGTTTGTTTCTGTTTTGGGGACAAAGTATCTGGTGGCTCGGGCGGGTCTTGAACTGGCCATGAAGGAGAGCATGACCTTGAACTCTTGATTCTTCTGCCTCCACATCCAACACGCTGTGGTCATAGAGGCCCATAACTCCCAATTTATTTCAAGACGCCTTATTCAAATATCCTGGCTATTCCTAAATGTCACCCTTTCTGTGGTACATTTTTTTGTCATCTTCTTCTCCAAACCACCCTATCCTAAGTATGTAATTTGAGACATGGGTTTATAGTGAATTAGATATCTTTTTCTCCCCAATAATCTCTAGCAATCCTGAGAGCTGGGACCATATTTTCTTAGGAAGGTTATTCTATATGTGGAGGGATGAGCAACACATAGCCAACACAAAATCTCAGAGGAGCAAAATCTCAGAGGAGCAAAATCTCAGAGGAGCAAGTCATCTGGTTATAGTTTGGTGCTTTTTTTTTTTTTTTTTTTTTTTGTATTAGCTTTGTTTTGGTTTTGTCTGTTTTTAGAAGAGTGTTAATTTATTTTGTTTTCTCAGTTTGGGGAGGTGTGACATATTGGGCTTCTGTTTATTTTTTGAGAAAGAACTTAAAGTTGTTTGGGTAGGGAAGCAGAGAGGATCCGGAAGGACTTGGGGGAAGGGGAGAATATGATGAGAATTTATTTAAATTTAAAAATTGTTTAAAATTTTAAAAATAACTAAAATTACAATCTCAAAAAAATAAAACTGAGATATAATATACATACCATACAATTCAGCCCTTTAAAAACTATACAACTTAATGGCTTTATTATACTCCTAGAAAAATGTATGTATCACCACAATTTAATTCCATAACATCTTCATCATCCTTCAAATAAACCACTAATCTATCAATGTTCCTTCCCACCAAATCTCTTTCTTAGCCTTTGATTCGTCACCTTTCTGACTCTATAGGTTAATTGATTTGGGGACTAGGAAAATAACCTAGCTGTAGAGAGCTTGCCTGGCAAGTTCAAACCCTGGTTTCTATCCCTAGCATAAAAAGAATAAAAATGTTTTCATCTATGCTGGCCATTTTTCATAGATGAAAATGATACACTTTCGCACTTTGGCGTAACTATCTTCTTTCATTCATGTTTTCAGAGTTCATTCACATTATAGTATATCTCCGGACCTCATACATTTTTAGTTTTGAACAGTCTTCTATTGTGTGGGTAGGGCAGATTTGTTCATCCAGTCATAGAGAAGACTTTTTAAAAATTAATTATTTTATTTGTCTACATTTTAAATGTTATCCCCCTTCCTGGGTTTCCCTCCATGAACCTCCCACCTCCTCCACTTTACCTCTAAGAGGGTGCTCCCACACCCACCCAACCACTCCCACCTCACCCCTAGTATCCCTCTTCTCTGGGGCATCAAGCCTTCCCAGGACCAAGCACGTCCCCTCCCACTGAGGCCAGATAAGGCAATCCTCTGCTACTTATGTAACTGGAGCCATGGACCCACCCATGTCGGCTCTTTGGTGGGTGTCTTAGTCCCTGGGATCTCTGGGGGCTCTGGTTGATACTATCATTCATCCTATGGGGTTGCAATACCCTTCAGCCCCTTTGGTCTTTCCCCTAACTCTTCCCTTGTGGTACCCAGGCTCAGCCCAATGGTTGGCCATAAGTATCTGCATCTGTCTTAGTCAGGTGCTAGCAGAGCCTCTCAGAGGACAGCCATACCAAGCTCCAGTGAGCAAGTACTTCTTGGCATCAGCAAAAGTGTCAAGGTTTGATGTCTGCAGATGGAATGGATTGCACAGTGGGGAGGTCTCTGGATGATTATGAGGCCTTTATAAATTAAATTTATTTATTCACTTTACAATCCTCATATCAACCGTTCCTCTCCTCCCAATACTCCCTCAAGCAAGCCCCCCATCCATTTCACTCTGACTGTGGCTTTAGTCAAACGAACAAAAAAAAAATTACTTAAAATTCTTAAGAGTATATTTGATTTTGTTAACATTTATTTATGTAATAAAAATATGCTTACTGGGTTTGGTTCATGGATTAACCCTCCACCAGAGTTTCTCTTTTTTTCTTTTATAGTTACCATGGCATTATTAACATACAAACCAAACCAACCAACCAAATCATGGATTATACTATTCTTCTAAGATTACTTTTTGGGCCAGGGGTGGTGAACCATTTATAATCCCAGCACTCAAGAAGCAGAGACAGGCAGATCTTTATGAGTTCAAGGCTAGCCTGGTCTACGGAGTGAGTTCCAGTACAGCCAGGGCTACACAGAGAAACCCTGTCTGGAAAAACACAAGAAAACAAAGCAAGCAAATAAATGCCAAAAAATAAAACTAAACAAACAAAAATATCACTTATGAACTCACCACACACAACACTTGCTGAGTTTTCCAGAGAAACTATGCAGTAGATGGAGACCTGTGTGTTGGATCTTCTAGTACCTTCCAGTAGGGGCTTTCTTCTCTTCCTTTTTGTGGGTACTGTTCACTAAAACCCTACTTTGTGTGTATGTCTCTGCATCTCTTTCCATGGACTGCTGGGCTCACAGAGGACAGCCATGGTAGGCTCCTGTCTGCAAGCATAATAGAGTATCAGTAATAATGTCAAGGGATTGGTTCTTACCTGTGGGATGGGTCTCAAGTTGGGTAGTCATTGGTTGGACATTCCCTGAGTCTCTGCTCTTTTTCCCTGCATTTCTTATAGGCAGGGCACATTTTGGGTTGAAGGTTTTGTGGAGAGATTGCTGTCCTTATCTTTCCACTGGGAGTCCTGCCTTGCTACAAGAGGTGGCCACTTCAGGATCCATAACCTCCATTGCTTGGAGTGTTAGAGAAGACCTCTGAGGTCGATTCTGAGAGCAGTAAGGGAGAGGTGTGGCCGTGGATGTCTGCCAGGGTGCCCAGGAAAGACTCAATATCCAGTTCTTCCTATGGGTCACACATTTTCAAACTTGCTCATGGAAGGATCATTCAGAAATACTGAGTAGTAATACTCCACATATCAGACATGTTGATAAAATTATTCACTTGAGGACAACTGGCACCTACTTACTAGGGTATTTTCTAAGAGTAATTTGAAATTTTAAAGTTCTGCTAAGAAGTCAGAGCTAGAGGAATAAGAAAAGAACAGCTGACCTCTCTCTTTGCTTTCTTACCAGAAAACAGTATATGCCACTAGTAGCTTTTATAAAATGACATTTGTTTTTCTTTTTCACATACTGAGCACCATTTTCAATAGACCAAGCAGAGGGATGCTGAGGAAGCAAAGGAAGAAGGCAAAGAGAAAAAGACGGAGAAAGGTGCCTTCCTTTTCAGTGGCTTTCTCACTTCCTGCCCTTGAGTTTAGTGAGGCTCCTCCAATCTTTATACTGCCAGTTCAAGTGGGATTCTATTCTTTGCAGCAACATTCCGGAAACTCATGGGAAACTTTCTCAAGCTCCAGTTTGCCCGGGTGCAGGGAAAGCCTCCCTTCTTCGACTCAAGGATGTGTTTATCCAAATGCTCCCCGGGGGGCAGGAATTCAGATGCATATTCAGAGATGCCTGTTTATCAGTGGTATGTTGGGAATGTTGTTCCTCACTTACAGAGCCCCAGCAATCCTGCTGAATATCCTTGGACCCATCACTGACCTTCTTTAACTTCTGTTGTAGGGCTTCTGATAAGTGGAAATTTTATAGTTGGATGAAGGAAAGTGAATGGAATGTAAAGTTGCTGCTTGCACAGCTAAACTGCAAGTTAGCTTACAAGTTAAAAACGATATTGTGATTCAGATGTGTAAATTATGAGGACTATATTTTGAAATGTTAGTCCGTGGGCCTTGTAGTAAAGTACCATAAAATAATCTTGTTTGTGTGCCTATGATAAAATAAATAAATAAAAGCTATGAAGACAAAGAAGTACATATAGAAATCTAGACGAGTTGGTTGGAGGAAAATAAAACTACATAAAAGAGAGATAATCTTTAGTACTAATAAACTTTTTTTTTCTCCTCATTTTCAAATGAGGGTGGGAGAGGGGTAAAATCTAAGCAAACTTTCTCAAAAACAAAACATGCATAGACCTTCCTCTCTTTGAAAAAAGAATCAGGGCTGACTCTATACAGACACCTGCTACCTGGCACTCAGCCAACTTGCTAACCAACCCTGGGTTTCAGCCCAATTAGCTAAGCACGTGTTATCAAGAATGGGTTAATTATTCCTAGTGATTTCCCAAAGTATCTGCTGCAATTATACAAGTAAAGGTGGACATTACTCTCTCTTATAAGGACCTTTCCTTTTCAAAATCCTGAAAATTCCTGAGACATCCTTTTAAATGTATCATGTCAGATCTGGCATGCACCATCAATCTAGAGTCTCATTATTGAAAGCTCTCATCAAAGAGGGAAAACTGGGGTTCCCCATCAAAGCTTCCACTAGACTATAAGTAGAGAGACGATACATATAAAAATGAAAGACAATGAGATAGAATCTACTGCTGCGGGTGCAGAAAAAAATATTTGTCACAGAATTCGTTTGGAAACTGATCAATCAGAATTAATATTTTATATGTATTTATTGGGAAGGAAAACAATTATAGGGGACAGAAATTGATAGTTTCAAATCTTTGCCTATCACTACTTTCAGCAGCATTCATTCATCTGTCTCAGTGTCTCCGTTTGTGAACTGGAAAGCAGGAGGCTTTTAAAGTCAGATAGAGGATCTCTTACTTGCATCCTAAGTCTATCTTTTCCCGGGATATGCAGTGGATTTGGTGGGTAGACTTGGCTGTTCTTCTAGATTTCATCGTAAAGATTATGTCTTAAAACAACCTAGCATTTCTACCTAACATAAAAGGGATCTAGTATTAGATAATACTAGAAAGGATGCTATTTTAGTCTGATTTCCTTCTATAAAAGCTGTTTTTTACTGGACACATACTAAGTGGGAAATACTGGATGAAGCATATTCTCTAGTTAATTTCATAGAATACCCACAACCACCTTGGGATGGTTAATTTTGCCTGTTGATTCGTTTGTGAAGTGCCTAAAAGAGTAATATCACACCTGAGTGTGTGCTTTTAAGGCTGTTTCCAGGAATGGCTGGATGTTGTAATTAGGCTCTGATGTATTGAGAAGTTTGATCCACGGAGTATTCAGATCTTAAATATTGGGAAGTGGTGGAGTTGTGAAATGGGCTTGGCTAGAGGAAGTAGGACAAGGGGGACAGGCCTTGGACAGGCACTATTTCAGGTTTGGACCCTTCCATACATGCAGTCCTGCTTCCTAGCTGCTATGAAGTATGCAGCCTTGTCCTACCACATCCTCCTCCAGCGTTTGTTTGGCCTCACCACCAGCTCAGAAACAATGCAGCTAACCATGGACCGAAACCTAAGAAACTGGGAGCCCAAATAAATCTCTTCTCCTTTAAACCACTTCTCCCAGGTAAGCAGAGTATGCTTAAGAATTATTTCCATCTTATGCTAGGCTTGGTGGCACACATACTTGGGATGTGGAGGCAGGAGGATCAGGAGTTCAAGGTCTTCCTCAGATGCATAGTAAATTCAAGGCCAATCTGGGAATGCATGGATCCCTGTATAATAGATAATAAATAAAATATAAATTAATAAGTAACAAATAAATAATCTTTTGGCTAAAAATATGGCTTAGCGTATAAGAATGTTTTCTGCTCTTGCAGAGGACCAGAGTTTGATTCCCAGCAACCTTGTTGGATGTCTCACAACCAGCAGAGGATCCAAAACCCTTTTCTGGCCTCCTTAAGCACTAGCATACAAGTGACACACACACACACACACACACACACACACACACACACACAATTAGAAGGGGAAGAGAGGGGAGGAAAGATGACATGTCATATACAAGGTCAGAAGATTCTAAAGTGGAATGTCTTCAAATTTCCTATTTTGGAATGCAAAATAGGATTTGTATTATTATGTTTTTACTTTGTGTGTGCATCCATCACAGTGCACATGTGGCAGTCAGAGGACAACTTGGTGAAATTGGGTCTTTCCTTCCACCATATGGGGCCTGGTGATCAAAGTCAGATCATCAGACTTGGTGGCAAGCACTTTTACCCACTGAGCCACCTCTCCAGTTTAATAGCTTAAAAATGATTTTAACTTAGAATGTAGATTAATATTCCAAGAATCGAGGATGTTCTGCATATTAGATTGAAGTTGAGCTGAGGTTCACATATTGAAAGAAGATGAGTGACTTACATAGTAAGCTAGATGTGTGTTCAAAATAGATCATGGAATTCTCCTGGGCATTAGCTCTTATAATCATCAGCAGAGCCATGTATATAGCCTTCATTCCCATGCTGCAAATAATGAAATAGCATCAGGATATTCAGGAAATCTACCTGAGGTCACGCAGTAAACAAGATGCGACATAGTGATTTGAATGTAGATTTTTTTCCAACACACCACGCTCCCTCTCTGCATGCATAATATAGTAATAAACACCATGTTACACTATATATGCCTACATAGTATTATCAATACATGTTAGGTATTCAATCTAGTGGCTATACAAAGAATGTATAAAAAACAGTCCTTTTAGTCCCTAGGAACCTTAATCAGATTAGTTCAATTACCCAAATTTTATAAATAAGGGTATATATACAGAGGTAGAACTTGCCCAAGTTTATCCTACCATGTTCAGAATGTTAACTTTTCTATTTTTCATAAGTAGAAATGAAAATTCTTTTGGTTTGTCATCCTTCTAATAGTCAAAAGGAAGTCAAGAAAGAAAGGTCCGTTTTAAAAACTGTTTCTGTTCTGCTCTTAATTGAAGGGAGTTCAGAAAAGATAGGTACAGACAGAAAATGCTTCACCAGAGGTAGATCAGAGGCTGTGGAACCCTCCCCCTGCAACAGATGGTGGGTATGTTCAACAGATTCCTGTTTCTTCACTGAAAAGAAAACTCAAGGATCAGAAACTGCAGTTCTTCCAGTCAACATGGATTACATCAAACAACACAAGGGAAATCCTTCCCATTGGCGCAGGATGCTGGCAATTCAGAAATTCGCTCACTGGCAGGCCTTCCCTTTGTGGTCTTATTGTTTTAATAGGCAATTCTATTTTGTTGTTTCTGATTTCTGTGGACAATCAAGTAAGTATGAAAGCAAGCTTTAGGCAAGTCTCCAGTTGTACTTAAGGCTATTGCCTGGGATTAGTCCGGCCAGAGAAGTGGGACTTCGTTAAAGATCTTAGAGGCAGGGGAGAACATTATCCTTATCAAATTGATGGAAATATTAGATTTAATTATACAAATATAATAATTTGCTGGCCTTTCATGGTATTACCCCCAGGGACTGTTGAGTGAGAAAGCCCATTCATTTTCTTTTCTTTTTCTTTTNTTTTTTTTTTTTTTTTGCTTGATTGCTTTAGAGGATTATAAACTGTTCCCTTGAGATGAGCAGGAAATCAGTCATGATCTTTTGTCTCCCATCCAAGGTACAGGAAAATCACTGTTTCTGTGAATAAGCCACAGATTTCCCTCTGATTTCATTCTTAATTCCCCAATTAGATGACTATTACTGTGCATACTGTTGAGACATAACAGATGGAAGCTGCCTTCAGAAGAGGCCAAGGGACCACAGAGGCTGATAAATGGTGGCACTGCTCTCCTAACATCTGGATGGGCACTTATCTCCTAATTCTTATCGTTGTCCTGGTTTCCTTTAGTTCTCTGGTCAGAGACCAATATGAAAGTGTGTCTTCTGGATACCAGCATTCATCAGGCTCTAATAGTTCTGTTCAAATGTCTGGTCATGGACACTTGTTGGGCCGTCTACAAAGGTGACAATTCTATGTCGGGTAATCCATTGTGTGCCCAGTTCACAGTTCTACAGGCCTGTTCTGTTTGTGCTCGCTTTCTGCATGAAATTAAAAATACCACAGGAATCATCAGATTCTCCCTGTAGTGATTTGAATAGGTTTGGCCTCCACAGACTCATTTGTTTGACTGCTTAGCCCTGGGGAGTGGCACTATTAGGAGGTGTGGCCTTGTTGGAGTAAGTGTGACCTTATTGGAGAAAGTAAGTCATTGTGGAGGAGAGCTTTGAGGTCTCCCAGTGCTCAAGTTTCACTCAGTGTGGAACGGCCCACTTTGCTGCCTGCAGATCAAGATGTAGAACTCAGAGCACCATTTCTGCCTGAATGCTGCCATGCTTCCCACCATGATGATAATGGAGTGAACCTCGGAAACTGTAAGCCAGCCCCAGTTAAATGTTGTCCCTTATAAGAATTGCCTTGGTCATGGTGTTCCTTCATAGCAATGACACCCTAAGACATCCTCCATCCTCCTTCACTCACAGAAATGATGCATGGGTATGAGATATATACAGATCTTTAAGTAGTTTGGGCTGTATAATCTTCAGTTTTCCCATGTTTTATGTCTTTTGTGGAAGAGCAAAAATCCCATTTCCTCTTAGATGTTAATTGATCTAAAATATATTTTAATGGTTTTATGTAAATGTGGACATATTCTGGTTGTTATTGGTAGTTGGTATAATAGGATCTAGGAGATTACCTCTGGGCACGCCTATCAACAATCACCTGGCTTAGGTTCATTGAGGCAGGTAAACCCACGTTAACTGTGAACAGTACCATTCTGTGGGCTAGCATATGAGAAAGAGGCAAGCTGAGCACTGGTGTTCATCCATTTCTGCTTCTGGCCTGGGACTGCAATGTGAGCAGCTAGTTCAGGCTCTGAGCACTGTAACTTTCCCTCAAATAAGGAATAAGAAAATGAACCCTTTCTCCCTGGAGTTGTTTTTTGTCAAGTATTTTGTCATATCAAGGAGACAAGTGAGTAATACAGCAGAATTTTATGATCATTGCTACAATTTGACTCTTGAATTTAATTGATCTAGTCTGAAACATTTTTGTGCCTATTTCCTGACATTGTCCATTCCTACTACCAACAACCACTAATGTGCTTTGGGGGTTTTAATTTTGGTATATAATGGGAATATATTTCTATGACTGAAACATACATTTCTATAAAATTACATATATTATATAATATACTAATATTACACATCTGTAGTATATATCTATATGATATACCTATATAATAGATTGTATAATAGTATATATAATAAAAGTATAATTATATTATATATGTGGTATATAATATATATGTAATATATACATATATATTATATATCACAGATTTTACAGTACTAGTGATTAAACCCAGGGCCTCATACATGCTAGGCAAGTGCTAGTTCACTGAACTGTACCCCTAGACCTAGACAGTATTTTAGATGTTGCTATACACTGAAGCATCTATCAGTACTCCATTCCTTTCCCCTTTCTATTCTTGGTGGGTTTTTTGTTTGTTTGTTTGTTTGTTTTGTTTTGTTTTGTTTTGTTTTTCTTTTTTTTCTTTTTTTTTTTCAAGACAGGGTTTCTCTGTATAGCCCTGGCTGTCCTGGAACTCACTTTGTAGACCAGGCTGGCCTCGAACTCAAAAATCCACCTGTCTCTTCCTCCCAAGTGCTGGGATTAAAGGCGTGCGCCACCACCGCCTGGCTGCCCCTTTCTATTCTTGCACAGTAGCACTTGTGAGTAATTCCTTAGTTTCTCCTTCCTCCATACTTCAAGGTAGAAACATACTTACTGAAGCATGCCCTGGCTGCTGTTCACTTTGCCAGATTCGCCTCACACAACCTTATCATACCCCCCCCCCTTTTAAATCTTCTTTCAGATCTCCTGTATTGCTGTTGACAATCTTTTTTTTTCCTTGAAATATTCGTCCTTGCAGTAGGTACAGATGGATTTCTCCACCAGGAGTGTCCAACCATTTGACATGACAACCTAACATTGTGACTCACAAAGTTCATGCATAAGAACTTTGACACTGTGTTACACACACACACACACACACACACACACACACACACACACACACACTCACACACACTGCCCCCCCCCCAACAAAAACAAACAAAACCCTATTTTAAGTTTATGTTTTGTGTTGGACCGTGTTCTCAGGCTCATGCACCTGCTGGGCAGTTCTTCATCAACCTTTGGGTACCTTTAAAAGGCACTTCCCCACTCGGTGTGGAGAACTGTGACAGAGTGCTTGCTTTTCATGCACAAGGCACTGATAATGATTCCCAGCACGCAAAAACAAGCAGAATGTATTCCTCCAGAAAAGTCTCCTGGACCCTTAAGGATGCATCTGACTTTTCTATTAGCAGCAGCATCAGAGATCTTATTGCATCTGGATGGAGTACATCATGTATTCACTTGCTTTTTTAACTACCAGTCTGTCCTGTCCTCCTCCATGTCTACCTCATCCCCTCAGAGTCCCATGTTCCACAATTAAACCTTAAACTTCTAAGTGGCACAATGCGCCTATTTTGGTTACCACTAGCCCAGCCCAGACCCAGGAGGCACACACTTATAACTAGCATGCTGCCTACCTGCTTGACCCCCTGCCTTTGGCACTGCAGGTACTAAGGCTTCTCCATCCATGCTCAATTATCTTATGTTTATGTTTATGTGAATGTCAGGGGTGGGTGCAGAGGAACAATACCTTATACATTATATGCCATGGCATTTCCTAACCGTGCCTGCCCATGAAGATGTATCGTTTTCAACTATTAGCATTGAGTTGTTGAAGATCCATGCAACCTGACAGTTAGAAGGTAGACATTACAAAGTGTCCATGAGACCAGCTACCTCTTCTGAGGTGGAGAAGGCGTGGAATGGAGGGAATGTGGGTCTGTGATGAGAACATCAGTGCACTTCTCAGCTTTTCAAGTAGCCCCTGGGGAAGACCTCGTTCAGTGAGGTGCTCACTAACACTTTCATGCAATGCCAATTCCAGCGTGCTGAGCGGGCCTTTGACTGCCTGTTTGTTTGACTCTGCTTTCACCACCTCTCTTGAAAATATGACATATGTCAGAAGGAACCCAAGTAGCCTTTGAGAAAGCTTTTATGGCTACACAAAGCTCTCCACCCATTGGCCACACTGAACAACACTTGATGGTGCTTGAGAACAGTCCTCTTAATCTGCTGATAACCTTTTCTGGCCAGCTGGCAAGACATAAGAAAACCTCTCTGTCCATTGACCTATGTTCAATTAAAAAAAAAAAAAAGCCCCCAACCATCAATCATTAAAATTCTATCTCTTTAAATTTATACATCTTTACTTTTGAGCGATGGCAGGAGCTTCTTTAGAGGCAAATGGACTAAACGAATGAATGCCAATCATAACAGTGGTGTGGAGCAATAATTCAATTCAGCAAGCAGTTATTGAGTGCTTATGGTGTGTGGGGCCCTGTGTGAATGGTCCATGGGGGATAGGGATGAATAAACCATAGTTTCAGACCTCCAGGAGATCACAATCTGGACAAAGAGAGACATGCACATAAATAACATTAATAAGGATGACACTAGGAAACACTAGAAGAGAAGTCCAGCAAGCAGCTACGGGAGTATGGAGAGGAGGAAACTGATTACAAATGAGAATGATGGCAGGGCTTTAGTGGCAGGAGTAGGAATATATATGACACATTTTCATTAGAACAACTTGTAACAGAAAGACTTATGCTATCCTGACTCTACCCGAAGTAGGGCTACTGGGTTATGTTGGAAGCTCAAATTCCACTTTCAAGTTATTGTCTTTATTTGAAGTCTTCCTCAGAAACAAACTGCTTGGGGCTCAACAGACACCAGAATGAACCGTTCTGTTTTTCTCATCTGGATGTAGATGCTGCCCTAATTCTTTCAAGCCTACAACCAAGCAAATTGGCATACAAACTTTAAGCAGCATTATGCCCCTGTTGCTAAATTGAAGACACTTCTTTCTCCTACACTTTCTTAGACCCATCTGGAGGAGCACTGTGCCCAAATGAAATGACATGTTCTTCTGGTGGGAGGAAGACCACGTCTCGGTGCAAACAGAACTTCATCCCTGTCCACCCCTGACCTTGGGAAAGGTCAGATCCTCACAGGCCCTAAGACTGCTGAGACCTGACCCCAGAGCTACCCCTCCCAGGGCCATTTGCATGTTAACAGGGCTCCAAATCTTGGCCATTGAGAGAATGATGGGCCAGATGAGGTCCCTGCTTGAGCTTTGCCTAAATCTGAGATGACTGCTTACAGTTGGCAGCTTGGTGGGAAGTGGTAGTTGCTCCATTTAGTCAAAAATCTTTAAAGGTTTTAGGATGAAAGCACTGGGCATGCTGGGACCAATGCCTAATTAGCATTTCAAAGAAGTGAGTTACAGGTAGTAAATACTGTGAGTCCCCTAGCCTGGGATGTGGCCTCTGATTAACATTCTCAGCTCCAGTACTTTTACCTGGTTCTCTTTTCTACCTTAGTGGGCAGGGCAGCATGCAGGTGCAGCAAGCACTTGGTTTGGGGCAGGAGTAGGGGTGGGCTGTGTGGGAGGTGCTTCTAAGATTCTCCTTCCTTGTCTACAAACTGGGTCTATTGATTCCTACTTCGTAGAATGGAGTGTGGATTCGTTATGTACTTATTACATACAGGTAGTCTAGCAGAGTACATAGTATAAAATAGTGATGTAATTCAGTTCCACACAGCTTTTCTTATGTGTAAAATATGAGGAGGCTTTCCTATTCTCTTTCTAGACTTTTTCCATCACTTCCCCCTACAGTGAGTCAGTGCATGAGACTGAAGCATAGTGTTCAATACTTTCTGTGGTTAACTCCTAAAGTTCTCACAATTTCAAAAGGTGGTGAGTGGATAGAACTTTTGTCAAAGTGCCTTTTATGTACAGTGGCCTCCAAAGTTTTTCCTCTAGAGGCTATGCATTAACAATGGCAACAAGAAACTCCTCGCTTCCAGCTTAATTAAATGAATGGTTTGAAGACTTATCCAGCAGCTAAGGGAGTTTTGTGGGTTAATATATATATATATATATATATATATATATATATATATATATATATATATATCAGAAATTCATTTCCTGAAAATGGCACCTTGGTTTGCCCTACGTTTAATACCTGCTCTTCATGCCTACCACATCTCCCTTTGCATTCAAAGGGCAAAGCAGTATAGATATTCTACTCTGAGCCAGCAGTTGTTAAGCAGAGCAAACAGAAATAAAACTGGGCCCTATATGTCTAACTCCTCTACTTTCATTAAAGAATTCCAATATATTACCCAATCCTGTAGTTTTTCCTTTCGTGATGTATATATGATTCTAACTAATAACCTCTCCCCGAGAAGTACAAGTGAGTTGGGAACAGACTAGAGAACGTGCAGATGTAGTCTACCAAACTAAGAAAGCACACATAGCTGGGCCTGAGACATCCCAGACCAGAATTCCTAATAGAACTACAATACTCTCATTGCAGTCTAACTAGAGATCAGTTTACAACTTGCCTCCTGGCCAGTCTCCATAAAGCAGCCCTTAACCAGATTATGAGAAACTCTGAGAAGTTTTCTAGGACAAACATGGAAACCTGTCTCAATTCCTAGAACTCCTCCCAAAGGCCCTCTTATAGTATACCAATCTAGACCTCCAAGCCACAGATCATAAGCAACTCCTCATGACCCACTCCTTTTCCCAGAGTTTCCCCAACATTAGGGCCAAGCTTACACACTTGGAGAGAGGACCCTTAACTCCACATGCAGAAGTCATATATGAACTAACCAGGGGACTTTCAGGATAGCATTTGAAATGTAAATGAAGAAAATATCTAATTTAAAAAAGTTAAAAAAAAGAAATCATGGTGCTGGCTTTAAAGGTATACTGTGAGAGAAATGAAAGAGCCCAAAAGTAAAAATACCAAATGCTGGTCAAGGCTATTCAACCAACTTTTGGTAACTGCTTGGGATTCCTTGCATCCTAAAGCTCGAGAACCAGCAGTCCCTTCAAATGCAGTTAGGAAGTTCACTGGGCCTGGGTCTGCCCTAATCCCAGCAAGCCATCCTGGCCTTGTGCAATGTGCCATCAAGAAAAACAATGGGTTATTGAATGCCCCTATATCCCTTGTGGCATGGAGACATCACTCCCAAATTTCCCTTCAGCCAACCTCCTAGGCCTGGCTGTGGATGACTGCCTGGGCTCTCTTGGCCTAACCACTGTCATCTCTTACAGGGAGCCCTGGGTAGTCACTGTGGTATCAGTGCAATCCATCTCCTTCCTCCTGAATACTGGGGCTACTTACTCAGTTCTGATGGGGTTTTTGGGGACACACCTTTCCTTCTCATTTCTCTATTGTTGGGGTAAGGGAATAGGTCTTACCAACCTCACCAGACCCCACCATTCAGTTGCATTTTCAGGGGTGCTCCTTTCACCCATTCTTTTCTGGTGGTGTGAACTTGTCCTGTCTTCTTACTGGGAAGGATTCCTCTAGCCAAAGTGGGTGCCTCTATTTCCTTTGCTCCCTCCATTTGTCTGACCATAAGACTACCAGCAACCCCTCTCTCCTCCTTTTCCTAGCCACTGAATCTACGGATACCAACACATCATTTCTTTTGCCAGCCTCCCAGGTGGACCCGCTAATTTGGAATGTCCAAAACATCTCTCTTGCTAAACACCATTCCTCCTTTGTCATTCAATTACAGAACCCTATCTGGTACATCACCCAAGCTCAGACCCCATTCTCTCTCCAGAGTCTCAGGAGACTTAAGTCTATTATCTCTGACCTCCTAAGGAAAAAAAAAAATTCTTCACCACACATCTTCCCCCTTTATCACCACTTATGCTCTCAGTTCAAAAGCCCAATGTAACCTACCACCTGGTTCAAGATCTTCAGTTTACCAATTCTGCAGTGGGCCCCTCTACACTGTCATAGCTAACTCTTTTACATACCTTTCTATTATCCTTCCAGGAACCCCCATTTCTCAGTCTTGGACCTCAAGAACACCTTCTTCTCTATCCTCCTCAATACCCAGCCACAAAACATTTTTGTTTTCACCTGGACTCACCCTAACACCTACCTCCCTACCCAACTCACCTGGACTTTCCTACCTCAGGGATTCCAGACAGCCCACACCTATTTGGCCAGGCCCTGGCCTCTGATCTATAGAGTCTGTATCTCTCCCCAAATGTAAACTCATACAGTATGTAAATGACATTCTCCTCTGCAGTCTATCCATACAAATTAGCCAAGCTGACACCCCTGTTCTTCTTGTCCAGCCAGAGCTACAGAGTCTCACTGTCTAGGGTCCAATTATCCACCCCTCAGGTCACCTACTTGGGACTAACAATTACCCCAACCCACAAAGTCATTACTTTGGGTAGAAAACACCTAATTCAGTCTCTTAGTTGGAAAATGAGCCTGTTGCAGGTAGACTGTGAATATGGTCCTGTGTGTAGTTTCCATCCACAAAGGGGAGCACAAACACCAGAAGACGCTACTGAATCATTTAACACCACAATGTAATACCATGTGACAGATGCCATATATTTATTGCGAGGAGGTTTACAGACGTTGCCTCTGGGGAAGGGTGGAGAGGGAGAGAGAGAGTAGAAAGAGGAGGGACTAGCCTTTTATAAGGTGATGTAGCCCATGTCATGAGGAGGATTCACAGCTCTTGGCTTCAGTGGGTGTGTGCTGTATCTTAGCAGCTGGTGATGATGTATCCTGCTGTCACTGGGTCCCTGGGGTAGGTAGTAGGGATGCTTGATTAATAACATATGGAAAAGATACATGAAATATGCCCAAATACTAATTTATCTTGTGGCCCAGGAATAGTGGAAGTGGTAGGAAGAAAAGCCTACTAATCAGATCTGTTTACCCGTTCCTTCAGTCCCTTACTTTGCAAACTGTGCTTGTTCAAAGAATTCCTACATTTACACCTCCTGCCAAATCAATGCTTATAAACTCTGTACTCATGTTTGCAGCTCCAATTCAACATCACTATTTGAATAAATAAGATAATCTCGTACTCATTGCATCAAAAATTCAATTTAATTCTCCAGAACACCTACCTACCAAGATGTTCTCAACTTTTAATTGCTTCAACCTTAACAAGTAGAATTACCATTCATCCATCCCATCATCAGCCACCAAACCTAGATACTAATGCACATGCCAGCAAGATTCTGCTGAAGGCACCCTGATATTGCGGCCTCTTGTGAGGCTATGCCAGTGCCTGGCAAACACTGAAGTGGATGCTCACAGCCAGCTATTGGATGGAACACAGGGTCCCCAATGGAGGAGCTAGAGAAAGTACCCAAGGAGCTGAAGGGGTCTGCAACCCT
>NC_034613.1:51391640-51400226 GCF_900095145.1 Mus pahari | reverse complement strand
ATAGGGAACTTCCGGGATAGCATTTGAAATGTAAATAAAGAAAATAAAAAAAAAAGAATTACCATTCATTTAGTTCCTCAGGCCAAACATTTTAGAGTTATCCTTCATTTTATCTCTCTTTTTTTCTAGCACCTTATATCTATCCCATAAGAACTTGTACTGACTCAGACTTTGATATAAATCTGGAATCTGCTTTAGATATTACCTTAGATTGATACCTTAGTGAAGGTCACCAGTATGTCTTACCTATGTCACTAGTAGAACCTCTGGTATCCCCATATTGTCTATTCAATACAGTAGCCAAAGAGGTCTTGGTAGTCTATAACTATCATCCCAGCCCTCTGTTCAACTACCCAATGATGATGAACTACAGGATGAAATCTGGTCTTTGTCTTCTAGAACTCTGATATGCTTCCACACACTCTGTTTACAGTTCCTTACAGGTGCCACAATTGTTCCCACACCAGAGTCTCTGCATTTTCTGTAACTGTGCCCAGAATGTTCTTTAGCCAGACACCTGTATGGCTTATCCTCTCACTTCATTCAGTTCTCTTTCCAATTCTCCTCACCAAAAAGGCCACGCTTGGCTAAGCATTCTGTGCTAGGCCATTTGCAGTTGTGATTAGAATGACAGTTCCCAGTGTTTCCCACTGCTCTGGAGTTTTCTTCCCTGTAGGGTCCCATGCCATAGACATGGGCATGTAATTTCCCTTAGCCATCATCACTCTTCTCACTGGCAGTCTTTATGGTTCTTCACTCATTCTCTTTTTTATGTCTCTATCCCTTCCACTTAATATTTCTTCATAGTCAGAGGTAGATCTAAAATGACAATTCCTGCAGTAGTGTTCTCTAGGTGTGGGAAACTGTCACCATGATTTTAATATCTTTTTAGATGTTCTATAGTCAGGTGACCTTTAATGTCCCACATATAACATTTGTTAGATTCACAGATTTCTAAACACCTGTATAAATATTCTCAAAAGAATATGTACATATGCTGCAAAATAAACCAGAGTAAAAGCAATGTTAAAAAGGTACTCTAGCTACTTTCCAGAGGCAACCACTTTACCCAATTTCTAGTAAATGGTTTTTAAAAAAAACTCTCCATTATAGGAAGGAGAATGACTCACAGCTTGTAAAAACACCACCAATAACAACAACAAAACAAAAACTAGCAATTCAAACACAAAAAATGATTTTTTCAAAACTCTAAAACAGAAACAGGCAGAGTAGCTTACTTGTGATCCCAGCACAGTAGATAAAGGCAAGAAGGTTACAAGTTCTAGGCCAGTCTGGGTCACATAGGGAGAGCCTATCTCTACTGACAAAATACATATTTAAAAAAGATAATCCAGAAATAACTGACTTAATATTTTAAATGATCCTTTCTCTCTAGAGTTGTGTTTTGCCTGTGAATATGTGTATTAAATAGAACATAAATGGTATAAATAAATATGTTGTTCCATTTTCCTGTCTTTCGGAATATACAGAATGGACTCTTTCCCATGACAACACTGGTGGATCTAAGTGAATCTCTAGTTAATATGCAGTATGACTTTGCCAGTGCTAATCTGTTCCTTTCAGATAGATAGAGCAGATCTTCTTTAGGTTTACCCTATTGAATCCCAGTGTACTATGATTCCTCATTTATTACTCTGCATTAATTATATCTACAGTTTGACCTTGCATGCTATTTAACCAATCTACAGAAATGGAATTTTAGGCAGTGGAGCATATTTTCAGGCACATCCCAATTAATATTCTCATAGCAGAAGTATATATTATTAGGGCCTTCAAAGTCATGTTAAGAGTGGTAAAATTATAAATAGGTCTCATGGAACAATGTTCTGTGAAAAATACCTAGGAATTAGTAATTTGTATCAATACTCATTGAACATCTACAATCAAGCAATCATTGTGTTAGCATTTAACAAAACAGAAGTTCTTAACTGAATGCAGCAGCACAAATCTGTAATTCATGAACTTCAAAACTTCAACAAGTATTAACACTTGTATGTTAAAGTTAAAGAACCCTTCTGGTGGTGGGCTATAGGAGTCTATCCTCAGCTTTCTCCTGATGAATTGTGTGTGTGTGTGTGTGTGTGTGTGTGTGTGTAGGTAGGTGTAGGGTGTGTGTGTGTGTGTGTGTGTGTGTGTGTGTGTGTGTGTGTGTGTGTTTGTGGCAGGGGTTTAAAGGATAACTTTGATTGTTAGCCCTCACTGTCTACTCTTTGATGTAGGGTCGCTTTGTTGTATTTCTGTGGGGTATACCAGACTAGCTTGCATGTGATCTTCAAGGGATTTTCCTTTCTCCACATTCCATCTCTTAGGAGCTGTATTGGGATTACAGATGTGCACACCACAGTCCTGGAGGGATCAGAAGATCTCAAGGGATGTTCAAAGTTACCAAGAAGATTAGAAGCAGGGACCTTGAAGATCTGTAATTCCAGTAATCTAAATTTGGGTCCTGAAACATTCTACTTTTCTTCTTTACTCTTTCCCTCTTTTGACTCTTGTATCTTCTCTTTCTATTTTCCCATTCCCCCTTCCTCTGGGGCATTGGTTCTTAATCTTCCTTGTGCTGTGATCCCTTAGTACAGTTCCTTATGTTGTGGTGATCCCCAACAATAAAATTATTTTTCTTTCTACTTCATAACTGTAATTTTGTTATTGTTATGAATTATAATATAAATATTTATGTTTTCTGGTCTTAGGCCATTCCTGTAAAAGGATCTTTTGAGTCCCAAAGGGGTCGTCACTGACAGGTTGAGAATTGCTGTTCTAAGACCTTCCTCTTTTTTTAACTTTTGAGATAGGAACTCAATCTCTAACCCGGGCTCATCTGACTCTTGTTTCTTAGCACAGACTAGAGTAAACCTCATAATGACACTTCTGTTTCAGCCTCCAGAATGCAAGAATTATAAATGGGAGCCACCAGGTCCAACTGATATTCTCCCTTGATACTAATACTGGTCAAGGTATATTGTTGTTTGCTCAAACATAATTTAATAGTCAAGATACAATATAAAAATAATCACAAAACATCTATAAATATTTAATTTATGAATGGAAAGGTTCTAGTAAGCACTAAAATAGTATAGTTATACTTCTTTTAGTGCAAACTGTCCCCTGATCCCATGACTTTTTCTTCTAATGATAAACTATCACTTAGGAGAAATAAGACTGAATTAAATTTTCATTAAGTCAGACATCTAATCAACTTGGACTAGCCTCTCGGCTGCTAAACAATTTGAATGTTACTCATGTGAAGGACAAATGGGAACAGCTAGAAAACTCAGTCATGGCCACTTTAGCTTCTCTGCCGGGGCACCCCCCAGCTCCAGGCCTAGGATTATTTCTAGCTTCTCCAACTCAGATGCCCTTGATGGCAGATTGTACATAGTCTGTACTGTTTGCTTCTGTTTTGTAACATGTCCTGCTCATGGTTCAAAAACTCATTATTCGTCCACAGTAAACCCACAGAGGCAGCCCAATCATGAAGTCATCCTTAAAGAATTCCAAAAGAAAAGAAAAACACACCATCTCTGTCTGAATATACAGAATGAGCCTGAATATGTCAAACAACTGTACGGCCTTCTGCTTCCTTCTGGACTGAACTGACAGGTGGCTTTTAAAGAAAACTGGAACTATTGTATTAACTTTGAAAAGTTTAGATTTGAGCAAATTAGACAAATGGTTGAGAGTTTCGTGTGAATTTGAATTATCATATAGCTAGCATCTTCTAGTTTGAAGAGCCAGAGAATTGAAGAAGGATAATTTTCAAACTTACTTGAGCAAATTAGAGCTAAGAAAAAACTCATACCAGAATATATATTCAAACTGCTCCTTTATCCAAGGATTGTGGTGCATACATTTAATTCCAGCTCCTGGGAGGCAGAGACAGGAAGATCTTTGTGAGATTAAAGCCAGCCTGATCTACAGAATGAGTTCCAGGACAGCCAGAGTTACACAGCGAGAACCCATCTCAAAAAAAAACAAACCTAACCATCCAAGCAACCGAACTAAAACTTTGGGGCTCCTTTTGTACTGAGGAAGTTTTCCTGTGGCAGTATGGTTGAACCAAAATGGACCACAAGGATATTTAAACAAAACATTTGTCTTATTTTAAAGATTTTTAAAAAAAATTATGAGTACACTGCAGCTGTCTTCAGACACACACTAAAAGAGTGTATTGGATCCCATTACAGATGGTTGTGAGTCACCATGTGGTTGCTGGGAATTGAATTCAGGACCTGTAGAAGAGCAGCAGTCACTGCTCTTAATTGCTGAGCCATCTCTCAGCCCCACATTTGTCTTATTTTAAGTACAGCAAAATATAAATAAAAAAGAAAATCGCTCAAAGAAAAAAGCCAAGAGCAACAAATTCACAGAAGAGGAAATGCAAATGATTAATATACATATGAAAAGATGTTCAGAGAAATGTGCATTATAACTTAATTTAGATACCCTATTGCCTAATAGGTAGGGGAAAAAATTAAGGATTAAAAATATCACAGTGGAGCTGGATATAGTACCTTTAACCTTAGCACTTGGGAGGTAGAGGCAAATCTCTGTGAATTGTAGGCCTGCGTGATCTTCATGCAAGTTCTAGGACAGCCAGGGCTGTTACATAGAGAAACACTGTCTTGAAAAATAATATATAGTGGACAAAGTGCAAGATTCATATGGGAGAGGAGATAGAAAGGAACTGGGAGGAATAGAGGGAGGAACTATTTTCAATAAAAGGAAAAAAAACAAATCTTTAAAAACTCATATTGGATGAAGCACTAATTGAAAGATTTCACTTATTAAAAATAAAGTGTTTATTACTTATTTATTATTCATTTATTACTCCAGGGTCTAGCTTTGTAAGTCTCCCTGATTCTCCCTATCTATGCCATCTGCCTAACCCACGAGATCTAGCTGTACCATATCTGACTTTTTCACTCAGCAAAAGCTTCCGCATCCTTCTCCAATGCTTATCCCACTGTGTCTCCTAGACCCTCCCCATCCATCACGCCTTCTCTCCAACTTGCAAGATGTAGCTGGGCAGAACCTCATCTGGCTATACATGTCAGTACCACAAACAATTTCTAGGCTTCTGCAAGAATCCTAACCAACCACCCTGCAACCCACATGCCCCTCCCAAACCATAGTCTCCCTTTCCACCCAGCCAGAAACCCTCACACTCCATGCCTAGACATAGAGATACATCCTGTACAAAACTAACCCAGTCAATCTGTGTCTACCTGATTTCATTCCCCCCAAGCCATTTCCCACATTAAGAGCCAAGCAACCCACCTATTATCTCTTCTATCCAACCTGTTCTGCCCATATCAGACTTGGAACTAAGAAAAGAAGTTCAAATGTCCAGATCTTATTACCAAAATACTAAATAAATAAATAAATAAAATAAAAAATAGCTCTTCTCTCTGAAATTTATGAGTCTTATAGAAACGTTTCTAATGAGAAGTACCTAGAGGAACCCAGGGACACAGAAATGTAAAAGAACAATTACAGACTTCATCCAGTAATTCAACAATATGAACTAATCTATACCCCCAGAGCTCCCTGGGACTAAACCACCAATCAATGAAAACACATGGTGAGACTTGTGTCTCTGGCTGCATATGTAGCAGAGGATGGCCTAGTCGGTCATCAATGTGAGGAGAGGCCCTTGGTCTTGAGAAGATTCTATGCCCCAGTATAGAGGAAAGCCAGGGACAGGAAGCCGGAGTGAGTGGGTTGGGGAGCAGAGGGAGCAGGAGGGGAGAGGGGATTTTCGGAGAGGAAACTAGGAAAGGGGATAACATTTCAAATGTAAATAAAGAAAATATCTAATAAAGAAAGAAAGAAGATGCAAAAAAAGAGCTCAATGAAATTAAAGAAAGAGAACGGAAGAATAAATGTCTGAGTGATGCCCAAGAAAACATAACCACAAGGCTGATGGAAATGATGAAGACAATCTAGGACTTGGAAACAGAATTCAATGAGAAGACAAAAATATTGAGGAAGACTCAAATTGAAATGAAGATGTATTGAAAAACATGATAATTCAACTAGAAGGAAAAGCCTTACAAGTAGAATGAATTGAGCAGAAGATAGACTATCAGGACTCAAAGATAAAGAGGATCTGTACCAAATAAACAAATAATATTAAAAAAATTAAAACCACACACATAAAAAGACCATAAAAGAAATATATACCATGAAAAAAACCCAACTATTCAAATTATATGTATAAATAAAGGAGAAGGATCCCAAGCCAATGGCATCAACCACATCTTCAACGAGATCTCAGAAGAAAACCTCCCAAACTACAAAAACTACATTCATAGGAATACAAAGAAGCACACTCACTATTAAAGAAAGACGCCAAAAATGTAAACTAGATAAAAAGATAGTATCTTCGACAAATGGTGCTGGAAAAACGGGATGTTCACATTCAGGAAAATGAAATTAGGCTGTATCTATCATGTGACACAAATCTATCCACAAATGGATCAAAGAACTAAGCCTGAAACTCCAACATTAAAACTGCTAGAAGAACACATAGGCGCAATCCATCTGATATGGCAAATTACTGTCTGTGATAAGGATTTCTGAACAGGATTCCATGTGACAATGAATTAAGCCCAACAATTGACAATGGGACTTTCAAAAATTAAAAAGCTTCTGCATAGCTAACACAACAATAAACAGTTTTACCTCCACATATGTCAATATATGCCATGTGCATGCAGTACCATTATTAGAGAGAAGAGGGCATTAGATACCCTGGAACTGGAGTTCTATGTGATTGCAAACTACCATGTGGGTGTTTGGAACTAAACCAGGTCCTTGGCAAGAGTAGTAAGCATTCTTAATCACTGAGCATCCCTCTAGCCTTTGAAAACGCAGTCTTCTGTACTGACAATCGAAACAATTCATTTAGAACAAAGCTGGAAGTTATCTGCTGATATTGGAAATGCATATATCCTTTGACCCAACAATCTTATTTCTAGGAATTCATCCTATGAAAACAACATTGTGTGTATAAATTATTATCTGTAAGGTCAGAATCATTCAATCATCCACTGTAAGCATGAGAAAACTAAGAAAAAAAGTATTAATAAAGAATTAGGTAAAAGTAATACATAATATGGAACATGAATAATGCTGGTGAAAAGGAAAGCAGGGGCTAGAGAGATGATTAAGAGCATGTACTGATCTTCCAGAGGACCGGAGTTTGATTCCCAGCATCCATATTAGGCAATTCAAAACCACCTGGAACTCCAGCTTCAAGGGGGATCCAACATCTCTGCATCCTTTGGGCACTTCGATATATCCACACAATACATAATAATAATAATAATAATAATAATAATAATAAAAAAAAAACAAAAGCAGTTCTACATTATTAACAGAAAATATTTGTGTCATATGTTGATACATGAGTAGATAAGTAGTTTAAGAGTGGGTATTGCCGGGCATGGTGGTGTACGCCTTTAATCCCAGCACTTGGGAGGCAGAGGCAGGCGGATTTCTGAGTTCGAGGCCAGCCTGGTCTACACAGTGAGTTCCAGGACAGCCAGGGCTACACAGAGAAACTCTGTCTCAAAAAACGATAAAAAAACAGTGGGTATTATATTATCCCATCTAAGCTTCAAATATGTGTCAGTATACATGTACATGTGTATGTATATATACATATGCATATATATGGATGTTTACACATGTATATGTATGTTTGCATGAAATACAGTAAATGGATAAGTCAAACTATTAATTTTGATTATTCCTAAATAGTGGAAATGTAGAGAATGAGGAAGAAATAAACTTTTGGTACAGACAGACATGCAAATTAATCATACACATAAAATAAAACCACTTTTCTTTCTAAAAATTATGTTTAATATGTGTGTGTGCATATGAATGCATATTTGTGCATGTGTGTGGGTGTGTATGTGTGTGGGTGGGTGGGTGGTGAGTGTGCATGCCACATTCAGATGTGGAAGTCAGATGCCAACTTTTACAGTTGGTTATCTCACTTTCATGTGGGTTCCAGGGATTGAACTCAAGTTGGTAGGATTATCCTGCCACAGTCTTTACTCACTGAGCCATCTCTCCTACCTTAAACTTTTCTTTTTAAAACAATACATTTGGCAATAATGATTATAACAGATAACATTATTGATCACTTACTACATAACAGAGCTCTTGTAGATGTTTAAGTATTAGCTATTAAGTCTCTACAAGAATCCTAGCACTCTCTTAATGTCTACCTCATTGTGTGTGCGTGTGTATAGTACATATACATTGTGTATGTATATATTAAACATTTTAGTAAAATAAGTATTTATTTTTAGACAATCCCTACTTGGGAATGCTGTGAACATGATGTGTCATGGAAGCTCCTGCCTGGAACACAAGGTCTTAGGGCTCTGAGGCAGATAAATTGCTCTGAGTTTCAGACCAGCTTGGGCTGAAACTCATGTATGTATGTAGAGTGAATCCTTCTCTTGAAAAGAATAACGAAAAGAAAAGAAAAGAAAAGAAAAGAAAAGAAAAGAAAAGAAAAGAAAAGAAAAGAAAAGAAAAGAAAGG
>NC_034613.1:51389921-51391422 GCF_900095145.1 Mus pahari | reverse complement strand
GTGCGCCACTACGCCCGGCTTCTTCATTACATCTTGAAACAGAAGGAACAGCAGTTGAATGTAAAGTTGCAGAAACAGACAAGAATTGAGAATCACAGGAAAGGAAAGGAAAGGAAAGGAAAGGAAAGGAAAGGAAAGGAAAGGAAAGGAAAGGAAAGGAAAGGAAAGGAAAGGAAAGGAAAGGAAAGGAGGTGACATGGATTCAGTAAAGACAGTATTTTTGTTTTGATATTTTCCTGGGCTGGAAATTTGGAGTAGGATACTCTCAGTGTGCCACAGCAACAAGAAACTCAGTGCCAGTCAACTTCGTACTTGTAATTCTCTTCCCTGGACAGCATTGCCAAGTCAGGATTTTTAGTCACTGCAGTGTATTAAGTGCATTTTATGATAATCCTAACATATGATACATTTGTCAGAATCTAACCCCACTGTAAGTAGAATACCATCTGTAGTATATAGTCATTTAAAACATTAAGAACACTGCTTTATTACTTTATAGAAACATTGGCCTAGATGTTTGGTTTGAATTTCATCTCTAACATTATAACTGGTTGCTCCTTTGCTGTACCATCTTTGCGGGCCATTCCCACCCACCTTTTTGTTATCTGTGTTTGTGCATTGTCACACATGTCTGTCACTGTGACATAAGAAGATGACACAACTATATGCCTTGCTGTCTGTGCATGACCTGTATAAAATGAACAGTGGCCAGGCACCAACAGATGAAATGACTTTGAGAGGAGTGATGTGATTGGTCAGTGATTATGTTGTCATTTATGGAGTGAAAGGAGCAATCAGCAAAAGTGTATGTGATGCAATTAATTAAGGTTTGATGGGCATTGAGATGTGGAGTGTGTTGTTGGAAGCCAGGATGAATTAAGTTGCGATGATTGAATTCGTGGGCATCAGAGAGCATGGATGCTACTTGTTTTTAGTCAGTTCTGAGAGCAGCAGTGTAGCAATCTTTGCAAAACAGAAATCAGGTCCAGCACTCCGCTGCTGGCAAGATAGCATTAAAGCCCATTTCCCTCAGAGTAAAAATTGGAGCTTATTGTGTTTTATAAGGCCCTTGTGGTGCCCTCTGACTCTTCAGTTTACTCTCTTCTCTCCCAACAGCCCAGTGTCCCCAATGTTCTTTGAACACACCAGGTGCTCGCCTGTCTGAAGATCCTCCCACTGACTGTGCCCTCTATGAGAAACATTCCCCTACGTATATCTGGCAGTGGAAATATAAATTTGTGTTTACCTCCTTCGGGTCTCTCTTGCGGCTCCCTTTCCTAGAGAGGCCTCCATTATGCATTGCTTTTAATCCTGCAGCCTGCTTACTGTCTGTCACACTTGCGCATACCACATCCACCTGTAGGCTCTGTTCAGTTTTTTTCTCCGACAATCCTCATTAATTTTCTAACACTCTATTTAAATACTTTAGCTTTAAAATAGCCATTATGACAGGGCCATGAAGTGGGAGTCTGGTAGGTAGGGGAGCAGGGGCAGGGGGAGG
>NC_034613.1:51384921-51387421 GCF_900095145.1 Mus pahari | reverse complement strand
TCTTGTTAAATTGTCCAGGCTGTCCTTGAATGTACTCTGTGACCCAGTCAGGCTTTGAATTTTCCATCTTCCTGCCTCTTGCTCAGCTTTTATGATAGTCCTATATGATTAAGCCTAGCAATGAGCAAAATGATATTTAAAAGAATACAGTTATTGCACCCACACTTTTTAAACTCAGCACTACATTAACAAAAATAGCATGATCAAGACAGATACATCTCAAAAAATAGTAATGAACAACAAATATATGTAAAATGCTCAATATTTTTAGCCATCAGAGAAATGTGCATCAAAATTGCAATGAGATACCACTTCATGGTTATTATAAAACCAATGCTGGCAAGAATATAGGAAACAAGAAATTCTTCCATGTTGCTGATAGGAATGCAGACACTATGGAAAATAGTATGGTATTGTCTCAGAAAACTAAGAATTGAATTACCATATGATCTACCTGTACCATTCCTGGAAGTGAAATATCAGCACACCATGCCCAGGTTTATCGCTCCACTGTTCACAATGGATTTGGAATCAGCCTATGTAGTCATTGATTGATGAATGAACAGAGAAAGTTTCACACACACACACACACACACACACACACACACACACACACACACACACACATTCAGATACAAAAAAAAAAAAACACACACAGAATGAAGCCCTGTCATTTGTAGCAACATGGATTAAGTGAAAAGAGCCAGGCACAAACATCTAAGTACAAGTTCTCTTTTATATTCGGGCAGGTAAAGAAAAGTTGACCCGAAAGTAGAGTACTGATTGCTATATGCTATGAAAGGTATGCGGCAGGAACGGTGACAAAGACGCTCAAGCATTTTATACATGGATATACAAAAGTACCAGACTTTTGTTAGCTCCTTTTTCACTACTGTGACAAAATGCCTGAAGAAACAATTTAATAAAAGAACATTTGATTCGGGCTCACAGTTTCAGACGCTCGCATTTAGAGTGGAGGAAGGAAGTAGCTCATGTCTTGCGGGCCAGCAAGCAAAAAGAATGTCCTTGTTGGCTAGACTTTGGCTCACTCTTCTTTATTCTTTCTTAAGCCCTAAGACAATGGGATGGTGTCATCCACAGTCAGGACAGGACATGCCCTCAGCTGTGAGACATTTCCATGTCTCTGGAAATGTCCTCACAGACACATCTAGAGGTGTTCTTTCGTAATCTAGGCATTTCTCAATGCAACCAGTCTGTCATGAGGTTAATCATCACAGACTTCCATTAACACCTACAGTGTATGTCTGTTATTCCTGGATCTAAACCGGAAGAGCCAATTAGGGGCCGACAGAAGAAAGGAAAGGGAAGTGTGAGGGTTAATCTTGATCCGCACCTTTGGGTGGTAGGCTTCTGTGAGGGTGCGCCTAGGAGTGATTCATGGAGTAGTCTGTCTCCTAGAGTGAGTCCTTCCGGCAACCGGCAGATATGAGAAGGTCAGAGGAAAAGGTTGAGCCGCTTCATTACTCACTTCCACTGACATTGATCTTTCAACACAGACTAAAGACCCGTGGCCCTTCAGAATTCCTCCAGACGGCTTGGACAGGTTCCCTTAAGCCAAAGCAATAAATGCCTTTTGAAAAGATATGTCCCTTTTTTGGTTTTGTTTCTCTATAAAGAGCCTTGGTTAACATAGGAAGCTATTGTTTACCGTTCCAGATAAAACTCCTAGCCATAGAGGGTGGTAATGTTTTCAAAACAATGTAAACTTATTGCCACAGGAAACGGAAGGAACGACCATGCAGAGACTGCCCCATCCAGGTATCCATACCATAATCAACCACCAAACACACGCACAATTGCATATGTCAGCAAGATTTTGCTGACAGGACCCTGATATAACAGCCTCTTGTGAGGCTATGCCAGTGCCTGGCAAACACAGAAGTGGATGCTTACAGTCAGCTATTGGATGGAACACAGGGCTCCCAGTGGAGAAGCTAGAGAAAGTACCCAAGGAACTGAAGGAGGTTGCAACCCTGTAGGAGGAACAACAATATGAACTAACCAGTACCCCCAGAGCTCGTGTCTCTAGCTGCATATGTAGCAGAAGATGGCCTGGTGGGCCATCAATGGGAGGAAGGGCCCTTGGTCTTGCGAAGATCATATGCTCCAGTACAGGGGAATGCCAGGGCCAGGAAGCAGAAGTGGGTGGCTTGGTGAGCAGAGCAGGGGGAGGGCATAGGGGGCTTTGGGGATAGCATTTGAAATGTAAATGAAGAAAATATCTAATAAAAATTTGAAAAAAAATAAAATAACGTAAATGATAAATATATATTTCTTTAGCACAGTGAGAAAAGGAATAGAGTAATCCAGGCTATAACATGGATTAATCTGTTTTCGAGCACACTTCTTTTCTTTTCTTTTCTTTTCTTTTCTTTTCTTTTCTTTTCTTTTCTTTTCTTTTCTTTTCTTTTCTTTTCTTTTCTTTCTTTCTTTCTTTCTTTCTTTCTTTCTTTCTTTCTTTTCTTTTTTTTGGTGACCA
>NC_034613.1:51383391-51384816 GCF_900095145.1 Mus pahari | reverse complement strand
TTTTTTTTTTTTGAGAAAGGGTCTCACTGTTAAGCTTTGACTGGCCTGGTATTGGTTATATAGCCAAGGGTAGCTTCAAACTCACAGCAATTCTCCTGTTTCAGCTTCCTGCCTGCTGGTCTTACAGGTATGTGCCACCATCCTGGGGTCAGTGTGGAAGTATACTACTCACAAAGCTCTATGTTATTTCATACATATGACATCCAGCATAGGCATGTCTACCCTGACAGAAAATAGATTAGTGCTTGCCCAGAGCTGGGAGAGAATGAGAGGAGAGGGATTTACTGCTAATGAGGACAAGATTTCTTTGGGGGATCAGGATAATATTCATAATCAGATTATTTTTGCATTTCTACCAGCAACGAATGAGCAGTGCTCTTGCACGACCACATTAGGTGTCAGCACTTTGGATTTGAGCCATTCTAATATGTGTGTTGTGGTGGCTCTTTGTTGTTTTAATTTGCAGTTCACTAATGTCAGATCTCACCGAGCAGTTTTCAGATGCCTTGCTCATTTTTCACCTGGGTTGGTTGTTGTCATGGCTTTTTTTTACTGTTGTTGTTATGAGTTTTAAGAGATCTCTGTACATTTTGTATACAGTTCGTCATCAGATATGCATTTTGCAAATATTTTCCATCAATCATTCATTCTCCTTTTTTTTGTAAAGAAAAACTTTTAAATTAAATGGGGGTCTAGCTTATCAGTTTGTTCTTTCATGGATCATACAGTGCTGTACCTAAAATGTCATCTTCACACCAAAGATCGCCGAGATTTCTCTCTGGTGTTACAAGAGTTTTATAGATTTGTACTGTGCTTCTTCATATATGGGGTAAGATTTGTATAGAGATCACTATTGCTATTATTATCAGTTCTCACACAGCTCTGGCTGAACTCAAACTTGCATATATGTGAAGCTGGCCTTAAACTCCTGATCCTTTTGCTTCATACCTGCACAGGAAGGGAGTTGCACTTCTTACTCCTTGCTGATGTATGCAGTCACTGTAACAGGTGTGAAATAGTAATTTATTATGGCTTTGATTTACATTTTCCTAACAGCTACTGACATTGAGCACTTTTTTGTGTGTTTATTAGCCATTTGTACATCTCTGAATAAATGTACATTCAATATTTCAAAATGGTAGGATTGCAGGCTCCTATGACTACCTTACCATTAGTATTATTTGCATGAGAATGTCTACTTGACTCAGACCTATTACTTGTTGAAAAAACATATTTTTCCCCTCTAGTGAGCTGCCATTATTCCTTAGTCAAACATCAGTTAACTGTATTTATATGGATGTCTTTCTATTATGTAGAACTGGATAATGAAAATTTATTCTACAAATTATGTGAAACTGTAGGTATTAAAAATAATCAGCTCGGGGCTGGAGAGATGACTCAGTGGTTAAGAGCATTGACTGCTCT
>NC_034613.1:51361543-51382866 GCF_900095145.1 Mus pahari | reverse complement strand
CAGGGCTATACAGAGAAACCCTGTCTCGAAAAACCAAAATAATAATAATAATAATAATAATAAAAATAAAATAAAGAAAGTGGCTTGTTTTGTGTCCCTAATCTCTTGGTCTGTTTTTTGACAATACCAAACTAATGTTAATTATAATGCTTTTATAATAAATCTTGAGCTCGTGTCTCTAGCTGCATATGTAGCAGAAGGTAGCCTAGCATCATTGGGAAGAGAGGCCCCTTGGTCTTGCAAACTATATATGCCCTAGTACAGGGGAACACCAGGGCCAAGAAGTGGGAGTGGGTGGGTAGGGGAGCAGTGCCGGGGGAGAGTATAGGGAACTTTTGGGATAGCATTTGAAATGTAAATAAAGAAAATATCTAATAAAAAATAAAATTCATATGGAATTTAAAAAATATAATAATATTCTTGAAATTGGGTAACTTTAGCTTTTTAACAAAGTAGTTATAAAATACCTTGCCAAAAGCCAGAGGTCTTTGCCACCAAGATTGATGACCTGAGTTTGTTCCCTGGTACCCACATGGTGGAAGGAAAGCATCAACTCAGGAAAGTTGTCCTTGACCAATACAGACATACATGTATAAATTTAGTATTTTAAAAACAATAACTTGCTAATGTTTTGATTAGCATCATGCTGAATCTATTGGCTAAGGTGGAGAGGACTAACATCTTGATAATCCTGAGTTTTCTTGTGCATATACATAGACTATATTGTTGTTTTTTACCAATCTTACCTAGATTTATCCAGTTGGACTTGTACTTATTTGTGTAAGCATGTGGATATTTAGTTATATAGAATATTATTACCTCAGCACAGTTAATATGGCAGCTGCATTGCCACAAAGATTCCTATGTTATCTTATCATAACCACATTCACTTCCTTCTCTGCCCATTTATCCATCTCTAAACCATGCCACTACTTTCTTATTTATTTTTAAAACATTTTGTACTCTACAAACACTATAAAATTGTACTTTCCCCCTTGTGACTGAAGTTTCTTACATAACTACTGGCTCACCTGAGTTGTGGTATGCATTGATTTTTCTTTTACTCTCTTGCTGAATAATATTCAATGGTATGGATATACTACAGATTAACTATTCACCCATTAATGATTATTTGGGTTCATTTCAATTTGAAGCAATTCTAGATGCAGTGTCTATAAACTTCTGTTTAGGGTTTTTTGTATGGACATGGGTTTTTACTTCTCTGAAATGAATAATCAAACGTGATTACAGGTTACATGGAGTAATTTTATAACAAAACCAAACACCATGCCTTTGCTAGGTTTCTAATGACGTGACGAGATATCATGACCAAAACAACTTGGGGAGGAAAGGGGTTAATTTTAGCCTACAGTTCAACATCAGAGTCTATCACTGAGGGAAGTCAGGGCAGGATCCTGGAGGCGGGAACTGAAGCAGAGGACATAGAGAAATGATGCTTATTGGCTTGCTCCTTATGACTTGTATAACTTGCTTGCTTACAGCATCCAAGTCCACCAGCCCAGGGGCGGTAGCACCTACAGTGAGCTGGGCCCTCCCACATTAATAATTAGTCAAGAGAATGCCCTCCAAGTTTACCCACAGGCCAATCTTAGGGAGATACTTCCACAGTTAAGATGCCCTCATCCCAGATATGACCCTAGCTTGTGTGAAGAAGACAATAAACTAGCCAGTACACTATCAGGTGCTATGTAAGAAAAGCTGTAGTTTATAGATTTGGTTGGTTGTTTTTGCCTTTTTCTATGTCTCTAATAATGCCTGATGCTGCCATTAGTCCTGGGAAACATATTAGGCATTTTGGAGTGATTCTTAAGTTCTGGTTCTTTTTCACTCAGTGATCCTGAATAGAAACCTCAACCTGCCTCTAGAGTAATTTTCTCTTCTTTAGTTTCCTTCAATCTTCTTACTTATCCATCTTGTAAAGCAACTAACATCTAACTCTAGATGTGTTTTTCCATCTATAAATAAAAATATTTGTTAGGATTATAATAGTGGCTCTTAACTTTTTCATCACCCAGGATTTCCTTTGTTTTGTTTGTAAACCGTGTGTCTTTTCAACTATGAAATTTCTCACTTGATAAGAAAAAAATTAGCTTGTTTTACTACTAAAACCTTGTATCACTTTCACAACTTCCAATCAATTCTCCGAATGGGTGCATCTGTGTGATTAACCCCAGCCTACAGCAAATGTTATTGACATTGTCGTTGATCTGTTCAGCCTTAATGTGGACAAGAGCATGATCCCCTCTAGGCTTCTCAAGTCTTGACACTCCCTCCAGAGTCCCCATGTGACTGCCAGTGTCTCCTGGCTGCTGACCACTGTGCGAGTAATCTCAAAAGAATCTTGCACTTCTGCCAATCTTTGATTCCTAAAGTACAGCACTGATCATGTAACTCCCCTGTTGATTATTCTGGAAGGGTTCCCCATTGTCTCCTAAATTAACCATAAACTGCTTAGCCTGGAATTCAACGCCTGCCATGCTCCAGCCCTAACATAATGTGATTTTTTTTTCTTTTTTTTCAAATTATGAACTGACAGTCGTGCTTGCATGAACAACGAACTATTAAGCTCCAGCATACATGCAGAGTTTACTGTTCTAATCACAAATAAAACTGACAACAAAGTTAATCTGACACATATTTAATGATATACCTAATGGTTATTGTGTTCGGTGGTAATTAGTCATAAATGGTAAGCAGTTCGCATAAATGATTGTAATTAGTATTACTTCTCCACACCCAGACCAATTTTTCTAGTTTCCTTTCTTACTATTAGTTCCTCAGCATCTCTAATCAGCATCAATGCTGATAATTTTCGCTGATACCATGTACCATTTAATCATCAGCATCACATACATGCACACACTCTTCCATACATTATGAGACAAAAGGTTCTGGCTCTTCCTCTCCAGCAGCTGAGGTTTTGCTGTTCCCCACCCCCACTGCCTCCTAGTGTCTGGGACTAAGACAGCCCCCCCATCCCTCCCATAGGTCCTTTCCTTTGTCTCCTTCATCCTGCCCACCCCCTTCTTCTACTCATCCCTATACTTAAGGGATCATCTTCCATTCAGTACTAAAACCCATGATGAGGCTACAGAAATCTATAACTAGACTGCTAGAAAGAACCATGTCATGTTCACCAGGCTGTAGTGTGGGGTCATTAGGGGTATTTTAGGGTTGTCAGTACTTGGTAGACAGTATTACACTGGAATGTAACACGCTCAAGGAGGGGAGAAGTTTCAGAGAAGAGAGTGGCCATATAAGTATATAATTATAGCTAAAACTTTAAAATTTTAAACACAAATGCTAAAATTGGTGTGAATAAGTGGCCAATTATGCAGCTTTTGGAAATACTTCAGTGATGGTAAGTCAGCACTTACATTTTCTGTATTACATGCAAATTCTCCTTCCAGAACTAGACATCATAGCAATAAGAAAGTGGTCATATTTTTCATACAGGCTCATTTTGTGACATTTGACAAGCCAGAATCTCTCTAATACATCCTTTGTAGATGATATTTCTGTTTGTCTTGCCTCAAAATGCAGTAGCCATTATTGTTATGTGTGAGCAAGCTCTCCTGTCACTAGTCCTATACACAGTGTTTCCTAAGTAACACCATCATCTTTTGCTGCACCCCACTGTCATCATCTTAATTCAGACCACCAGCTTCTCTCATTTAGACTACTGCAAGAGGATTCTAATTAACTTTATTTCCATTCATTTATTTCTTTGAGTGGCAGGCAGAAGGATTACTAATTGCTCTAAAATCACACAATATAAGATTAAACATTTTTTAAAAAGTGTGTATGGGCCAGAGATTAAAGATACTTACAATTAAAGAACCTAACAATCTAAATTCACTTTATCCCTGGAATCTACATGATAGAAGGAGTAAATTGACTCCTGCATGTTGTCTTATGATACCCACATATATTTTATGACATATTCATACACACACAACTCCCTCTCTTAATAAATGGAAAACAATTATGTGTATATTAGAGAACAACAGGTAAGTTTTCTCTGGTTTCTTGCACTCATCATAACATTGTCAAGGCACAGGCACATTGTAAAAGATATCAGTGTGACTCCTTTCCATATCTCACCATTCAATTGTTCAGCTAGGTCAAACTCTACCTCTCTATTCACCAGTCAGTAGTCATTTGGAATATTTTCTACATGTAAGTTTTAAAGGAAAGTAGCAAGGTGTATTCCAGGAGCACTACACACTTTGTTCTCCTACCATCAGTTTAGTATGTGTATGCGTATGTGGTACATGCATGAGTGTGTGTGTGTGTGTGTGTGTGTGTGTGTGTGTGTGTGTGTGTAGCTATCATTTGAAGTACTGTTGACTTACTTTCCTCGTTTTTTAATTGGGTTGCTTGACTCTTTGTTGTTAATTTTTAGGTGTTCTTTACATGGCTATTAAACTTTTACTGAATATATGATTTGCAAATACTTTCTTTCATTTTGTAGCTTGCCTTTCTAAAATACCTGATGGTGTCTGTTGAATCACAAGTTATAAATCTTCATGAATTGTATCTTATCTTTTCATGATTTTACTGTTTGTGTCTTGTAACATAATTAAGAATCACCAAATACAAGGACATGAAAATTTACTGCTAGGTTTTCTTCTATGTCTTTATATTAATTATTACACTTATGTTTTGGCCTTGGCCTCTTTTTCCATTAACTTTTAGGGGTCCAAATCTGATCTTTTGTATCTAGATTATAAAGTCATCCAGGCATCATTTATTACAAATGTGACTCTTAACTAATAAAATATTAGCATTTGTATTGAAATTCCACTGACAATAATGCATTTCTATACTCTGAATTCTAATTCATTAATCTATACCTATATAAATTTGATTACTATAGCTGTGTAGTAAGTTTTCAAATTGAGAAGTAGGAGAGTAATTCAAAGTCAAACAAAGAAATAAAGGACAATGTTAAAGGTGACTAAATAAATAAATGAAAACAAGACAAATATTGTATTTTGTTTTATATCCTCCTATTCCCTGTGTAATTTACAACATAAATTCATAAAGCACTAATTCTCAGTCTTTTCTGCCTATATAATGTGCAACAATAACAACATCAGGGGCAGAAGGAACTGAAAAGGAACAAAATTATTGTTTGTAATGTTGAAAGGAAGGGAAAACTGGTGGACTCAAAGGGGTTAGCAGACTGCTGTGCAACAATAATTGGAAACTTCAATATCTCAATTAACTAATGAATAGAACACATAAACTGCAGATTGACAAGGAAACAGGGAACTTAAACAACACCAGCAACATAGACCTCACAGATACATGGAATGTGCACAGCACCACTTGATGAAAGGAAAAAATTCTTCTCAAGTCTACATGAAATATTCCTAGAGACAGGCCATGTGAAGCCACATGACAAATTTCAAAGGATTCAAAAACTGAAATTGTACAGTGAATCATCTTTCACCATAGTGAAAACTGGAAATCAGTAACAGAAAGTAAACATAAAACCTGGAAAATAAAGTATAGGAATATGGCTTAGTAGTGGTGTTCTGGCCTAGTAATATGCGCAAGGTTCCATTACCTGCATACATACAGATACACACACATGCGCATACGTGCATGCACACACAGAAATACACACACCCCTTCTGATTTTATTACTTATCTTCATATAAAAAAGAGGATCTTGGGTTGGGGATTTAGCTCAGTGGTAGAGCGCTTGCCTAGCAAGCACAAGGCCCTCAGCTCTGGAAAAAAAAAAAAAAAAGACAAAATAACAAAAAAGAGGATCTTTTCTATAGATGTCATAGAAAAGTGTTTCAATACCTAATTCCTCAACTACTTATTCTTAAATCTAAGTCATGGGAAATATATTTTGCCAGTGGTTTTAGATTGGGGGCTAAAATGTTTTTTGTTTTTTGTTTTTTTTTGTACAAAAAGGAGATGATGACTATTGTGGGTTTTATACTCCATAATGTCTTCTTTAACCACAATGCCATTTTGGATGGGATCTTCTAACCTAACTGTTGGGTCCTAGCTTTAGTTCATTTCCCAGCAATTCTCTACTGTCCATATTCCTAATTTCCTTGGTCCCACAGTAGGGTGCCTGCTCTGCTCTTTCCTTCCTAAGATTGAATTTCATTGAATTCCTCAGATGTTCTGTCTTCCATCTCTTGGTTTAACCTAACTTGCTTAAGTCCCAATAGTTAAACAAAGATCATGCTGGACCCTATGCTACAAAGAATTTTAAGGAGCAGTAAAACAATATGTGGTACCTGTTTATTTTTGCTACCGCTCTCTTTCTAGGTGTGTACATGCACACACACACACACACAGACAGATACACACAGAGACACACACACTCACACACGTGTCCATACCATCTGCCAAACATTCTGATATATATATATATATATATATATATATATATATATATATATGCTTATATAATTCTCCTAGGCACTCTGTTAAGAAACTCAATGTGTGTGGGTTATTTTGTTTTTCTTCTCAATTTATTTTGTTTTGCTTTGTTTTAGCTTGTCATTTTTGTGAAAAAAAAAAAAAGGAGAAAAAAAAAAGATTTCCTTTGACTCCTGGTTTCCGAGTCTTAATTTCAAAGTCACTTGACTCTTTGGTTTTGGCCATGATGTGATGCAGAAAATCATGGTAATAAGAGCATATGATGAGGGAGGAAACCCACATCATGGAATCCAGGAAGCTGAGGGGCAGGTGGGAAGGATGGGAACAAAATATGCATATCCCTCTAAGGCGCTCACCCAGCCACCAACTTCTTGGTCCCACCTCCTAAAATTTCTGGTATCTTGAAACAAAAATATAAGCTGGAGACCAAGTGGTTGTCGATTACTTTTAGGAAGCTGTCACAATATAAAACATGGCATAGTATTATTAACATAACTAGTCTGTTGTCATCATCACCTCCGTTTAGCAGATGAGAAAATGAAGGTCTGAAGTAATTCAATTCATGACTGACAACCCATGTATCCTTTGAAACTTAAGCCTCTATAATATGAGAATAGCTCATGTAGATAGTCTGTACCTTGGCCACCAGAACCTTGTTTATAATACTGGAGAAATTACCTAACCTCCCTAGGCCTTGGTTTACTCACTTTTCAAAGAAGGAATAATGATGCACCTTACTCCATAGGCTTGTTATGGTGAAGGAAAGAAATCATAAGCATTAAACATTGACCCAGAATCTGGCAGAAAACACTTGCTCAAATAATTCTTGGCTACTGTCAGTATTCTATTTCTCTTCCCACCTATAACAAAATCAGAAGTTATGTGTATAGCCTTAGTAGTAGCAGCAGCCTTATTCACTGATTACTTGATTTACAACTAAAGCAAAAAGAATTTTAAATTCCATATATGACTTTTGATACTTTATAGCAATAATTATGGTTTGTTGAACATTAAAATTAATGAGTTTATGAACAACAGACCTCATTTAATTTAGTATAAGCAACTTAACTGACTTGAGCTGAGGTCTTAAATTCCATTAATCTCCTGAAACTGCTGAAAAGTTACCTCTTTGAAAATATATATTTTATTGGATTGTATGACCATGTCATTCAACAGGCAAAAATGAGTTTCAATTTGTATACAGAACACTAATGCTGGAATCTTAGTCAGTCTTGAATCACATGGACAACTTATTCCCTTCAAGTTAAACCACACCCATGTGTGCCCATCTCTACGTTCTCTCCAAAAGAAACTGCCATATTTATCAATTGCTTAGTAAATTGTTATTCACGGTGGGAGCAAAGGAACCCATCTTACCCAAAGGATCATATGGCCCATATTAGCAAGCTCAGTTGACTGAAGGTTGCACAGGTGGAAAGAGGGAAGTAAGTTGTGGCAAACGACCTAGGTGGTAGTAGTAAAAAGAGATGATACCACTATGTCGAGCTCTCCAAAGAAGCCCTGGCAAGTGGTGTTTGACATGGTGGAGCTGAAGGGCACAAAACCAGGATGACAGTTCCTACAATGAGATAAATGAAGACACCTACGAGGAAGAGAACAACAATGACTCCTGCACAGGGTGGCTCTAGTCTCCCCATAGGACAGGAGTGCCTGACTAGTTGCACTGTGCCTGTCTCTACATAGAACCGTTTGTTTACTGAAGGTCCTCTTCTTTGTCCTGAACAAATTGACCTATTTGCTTCACTTTGTACATTTAATTTTCATCTGTACGTTTGCTAAATACCCCATTGGTGTTCATTATGGTAAATTAATATTAGTATTTCTGTAAGACAACCATCAGCCCTCATTTTCACTAACTCTTTCCTACCTCTCCCCCCTGTCCCCTGACTAATAGATATCATTTCAACAGTTTGACTAACTGCCGTGTTATAGAAAAGGCAGTAATTTATACTGATGTAATGGCCGTGATAAAAATCATTTGTGTGCTGATTTTATAAATTAGGGTAGAAATGTGAGTGCCTCTGAAAAATGAAGTGCTACCACATGGATTCCACTGTTGCTAATGCTTCATACCTTTCTGCTTCATTAAACCAATTTCACGGGGAGATGAGTTAGAGGAAGAAGCTGTGCTGCTTATGAGATGCAACAATGGTTTATTGAAAGAAATGGGGCTAAGATTAAATTAAGTGCTACCCAAGAAATGTGGAAATACAAAAATATTCAGGCTTCTAGATGAGTAATTCAAAAATATGATAACTTAGCTCTTTCATACTTCAAAAACTGGCTCATCATAATTGCATAGAACCAAATTCACAGCCTGCTAATTAATATTGAAGAGTTTCTTGAAAGTACTCTTACGAGTGGTGGAACCCAAGAATGAATCTCTCTCATTTCCAATTTGAAATCCTAGCAACTCAAAAAAATTTTTTATGGGATCTTCCCTGGTAATGTTGCATCTTTAAACTGTCTTCTTCAGTATGCTCACGCTTGAGAAGAAAACAGCAATGTTAGATAAAAGGGGAAGGAGCAAGATGGAGGCACGTGGCAGAAAGCTGTCAAGCCATTCATTGGCAATTGCCAATTCCCAATTACCAAGTCCCACTAGTTATTTCCTCCCTTTGTTTCTCAGTTTCAGGTGAGCACACGATCTGAATACAGAGTTATACTGGCTGGCATTTTGTTGGTAGTTTGTAGATGATGACCTAAATTGGAGGTGGAGACACTGTAAAAGAAAGGACTGATTGGCATGCCCTTAGGAGCAGGTACCAAGGAATTGGGATGGAGCCATGGCCAGTGTTCATCTAAATTGCCTCCTATTTCCCCCATTCTGATGAGCTTGAAGTTTTCACTTTCTAGCAACTAAACCCTATTTGTTCCCGGAATTGTGAAGGATGTAAATACAAAGGGATTCATTCATTAAATAAGAGGCTTATGAATACTTGCTGGTTTTTTTCTTAATGCAGAATTTCAAAGTGCAGCTGAGAAGCTGCCATTTTCCTCCCACTCACAATGAGATCTCTGTGTGGAAGTGACCCAAGTCCTGGGGTTGAATCCAGCTCTCAGATTAGCACAGAAAACACGTACAGATGCAACATTCAACCCACCCCCTTCAACCAATGTTATAAAAGGGTTCCAAAAAGTGTCCCTCTAGGGTGGGAGAAAGTATTTTTCAGATTACAACCCTGAGATTTATTGGCCAAAAGTCAGAGAATATAGCCCAACACTCAAATGAGAAATTCATTGGTGTGTGGTCTGTTGCTATGGTCCTGAGATTTGGAGTTCAGCAGACTGAGTTCAGCCAGTTAACATAGCATGTTTATAGTCATGACAGGAGCTTTTCATCACATTATCATAGGGAGGCTTGCAGCAATTACCTTCTTAGTTTCCTAGCTGCTTGCTATTTAGCTGATAGGCATGTCCACAGTCATCAAGGAAGGAAAAGTGTGCTACCCAAGTGACTGTCGGCCTATTGATGCCTTGAAAGTCACCATCCTGGTTTGGAATATTATAAAAAGCACATGCTCCACTCAAAAGTTAAAAAAAAAACAACACAAAGAAAATGAACTTTTGGAAAATGTTATTATTCAATTTTTATATATCTGGAATAGGGTCTAGTCAAGAACTTTCCTTCCACTAACTAGTATTCTCAAACCTCGGAACTTAGTTCATAAAATGTGATCTCTAAATTTCATTCTAGTAAGAGGTTCTTATAGTTTGCATTGCCTTAGAAGAGGCTGACAATAAGCCAGGTGTTAATAGTTATAGAGGACTTACTGCCGATGAGTCATAAATATTACATCAAAGTTGCATTTTGTGGTAATGTCACAAAACATGTTCCAATTCTTAAGAGTTACAAAATCTTCAGAAGAAGTGACTTATGTTCTATTTGGGGAAGAGGGGGAGCAGTGCACGTTAACACAAAAATCCCTCCATTTATGTCTAATTTCTTGACTCTCCTCTGCTAAAACTCTGAGACTCCTTTATTCCAAATTCAAGTTCTTCTGGCCCCAGCAACACTTGAAGCTGTAGAACTCTGCTCACTAATGTAGCAGTGTGTCTCCCATTCCGGGTGGGGGGTGGGAGGTAAAGTGCTGGCATGCTTCAGGAGAGATACCTCCTGGAGAAGACTCTGAGACTAAAAGAGATTCACAGCTTTCCCTATTTAGAGAAATTGCAAGCACTTTGAGATTTAGCAATAATCACCCTGTGAATTGAGAAACAGGATGGTTGGTACATAAAGTCCAAAATTTGTTAGGTTCACTCAGGCCAAAGTCTTGCACTAAAAGACTACAAGAATGAAATGGCTTAGATCTACCCGTTTAAAGAAACTGACTAGTCACTCACGGTAAGTAGTCATTATTTGTGTTCCCATTGCCACTGTCTCCTACCAAGTGACTCTGTCAAGTCACACTAAACTTTGTATTAGGTCTCTACCTCAGCTGCTCCCTTTGTCCCTTCACTTTCCATTCCACTCTCTTTCGCCCAACTGATTATTTTGTTTACATGTGAGACTGAAAGTATACTTACAAGGAACGGTACGCATTTTATAAGTATTTTCCCACACTGCTTTCATGTAATATGCAACAGTGGGTACACTGATATAATTACCATCTCCTAGAAACAGAAATTGTTGAGGCAAGTCTATAGGTACACATTTATCCAATCAATCACAAACTTGAGCATGCATTAGAATAACTTGGTGGGCTTGTTAAAAAGCAAAATGCTGTCTACCTCCTTGGATCCTAAGGCATTAAATCTGGGTTGGGGCCTGAGATTTCCCATTTCTAGAAAGTTCTCAGATGATTTTGCTAGTCAGGGGAATATGAGATAAGCATTCTCTATTGCTAAAGGGCCAATCATTTGTAAGCTACTGAGTTAGAGAATTACTCTTGTAATAGGTTCCTTCTGTTAGATGTCATGATTCTGTCTGCTTGTCTGCTCTCTGCACTTTAGACTCTCCTTTATTTGCTTTGAATGAAAGCAATACAATACATAGGTTTGGTAGTAGAGAACAAAATTCAAAGACTGATTACACCTACCTTCAAGAGTCATGATAAAACCACATTTATCAATAAAATATAGTACTGGCCAATAACAAGGAACAAGGGGAAAATGACAAAGAAAAAATTATTTTTGAGAAATGCTACTGAGCCAAGTAGACATGTTCATATAAAATATTATTAATAATTCAGGCACAGGCATAACACCGGTCATAGAAGTTAGCTCAAAATTAGCATAGAATTAAAAGTAAAATGCCAAACTAAAAGTTTAGAGTTTAACAGAAGATAAATAAAACCTACATATCCTTTGTGTATGGTTATGATAAAGTTAACAAACTGGATTCATTAAAAAAATTAAAATTCTATTCTATAAGATATACTAAGAATGGAATGAAAAGATAGGACACAGATTCAGAAAACAGCAAAGACATCTCAAATGAATGACAGTTATCCAACATTTAAAAAACTCTTAAAATTCAACATTAACAAAATAATCTGATTTTAAAGCTATCTAAAGACCTTTCTTTAAAGAAGATATGTAGATGGTAAACATGCATGCAGAAAATACACCACATCATATGTCACTGGGAATGTAAAAATCATAATAATAATCAAAGTCTATAACACATTTCTTATGGTAGTTAAAATCCAAACCAGTGACAATCCCAAATGCTGACATAAATATGAAGCAATACTCATTCATATTGACTATTGGTACTACTCACCACTTAACTAACATACCAGCTCTTTGTTTTTTCAAATGTATCTGAAGCTATTAACTAATAGATATATAAACACCTGCACATCCTTATTGCTATGGTTTAGGTGTAGATTGAGTGACCCTCAAAAGTCTATATGTAAAGGTCTATATGTCTCTAAGGTGATGATATTGGAAACCCCAGTGGGCATTTAGGTAAGACATGAATTTTATGAATTAGCATTATTAAGCAATATTAATATATATGATTTGAGCGGATAAACCAAACAGCAGACCACGCCAAGGTGATTTCACGTGAGAGGTTTATTAAGCAGGGATGGGGAGCGGCAAAGCGGGCAGAAGAGCAGAGAAGAGAGAGAGAGGAGGAGGAGAAAAGGGGGAAGGGGAAAAGAAGAAGAGAAGAGGTTGGGGTGAAGAGAGGAGGAAAAGAGGAAGAGAGCGAGGAGGGGGAGATCCCCTAATTTATACAGAGAATGACATCACACCAATGAGGGTGAGGACTGAGCCAGGTGAGTTGTGGGATTGAGGGTCGTTGTCCTGGCAACGCAGGTCTAGTGTCACATGGTTGGGCCAGGCCTTGGAGTGTCCTGGTGCTAACAATGAAGAAGTTCTGTGGATCATTAAGTTCCTCTCCTTGAAGAGAATTGTGATAGTCTATCACATCTGCTCCCTCTGTTTCAGTTCAAGATGGAATTATTTGCTTCTAAACACTCTTTTGTTATGCACTGTCCAATCTTAGATGAGAACCTCCAGAACTAAGATAAAGAGAAATCACTTCTCTTCATAAAGTTACCTGCCGAGGGTATTTTATTTCAGTACTGCAACACTGACTAAACATTATGTTTATAGGAACTTTATGTTTATAGGAACTTTAATCATAATTGTCTAAATATGGAAGCCAACAAGCTGTTCTTAGTTATGTGAGTAGATAACTTGTGGTGCATTCAGACTGTGGGAGAGTGTTACTCGGTGCTGAAGGAAATAAACTCTGAAGCTAGGAAAAGGCATTGAAGCAACTTAAATGCATAGTATTAAGGGGAAAGAGGCCAATCAGTTTTTTTAAAAAAGAACAACCTACCCTGTGATACTAACATCCACAGAAAGACAGAACTATGGAGACAGTTTAAACTACCAGTGGTTTCCAAGAGACTGAGGGGAGAGAAGGCTAGCGAAGCACAGCAAACAACATATTTAGGGAACTGAAATTGCTGTGTATGATGTATACTGGTGGGTACATATCACTTTAAATCTGTCCAAGCACAGAGACTGTGTAATAGCAGGAATGAATGCTAATGTCCACTATGGATTTAGTTGATAAATGAAAGGGAAATGAACTTGCTAGAGAACGTCTAAAAAAGCGACAGGAAGGAAATAGAGAAACTTAGCAGCAAGACTAATTAACCGAGTTCAGTCCCCAGAACCTTCAGGTAGAAGGACAGCACCAAATCCCATGAATTGTCCTCTGAGCTAATAATGCCCTAGTGTGCAGGCAGTAAATAAATAGGTAAATGTTTTTTAAAAAAAAAAACAAAAAACTTAAGAAGCCAGCCAGGCACAGTGCGGCATGCTTTTAATCTCAGCACTTAGGAGGCAGAGGCAGGCAGATCTCTGTACATTCAAGGCCAAGGTCAGCCTGATCTACAGAGAGTGTTCCAGAATAGCCAGGGCTGTTATACAGAGAAACTCTGTCTCAAACCAACCAAACAATCAAAAAATTAAGAAGCTACCCCTTCCATAGTTCTGCTGGGAGGGTAGAGGACTAAAAATTAAGAAACTTTTAGCTAAAAGCGTAAGTAATGATAAAAAGATTCAATGTTTTCTTCCTTAATGTCCAATAATGCTGGATTTCTCTACTCTTAGCATGGTACTCTAAGTCCCATCCCTTCCATAAGGCGAGAAAAAAGCATACAGATTGGTGAAGAAGAATGAGCCTATCTTTATATGCAGATGACATAACTATATACATAGAAAATGCCACAAATCCTAGAAATTATAAATGAATTAATCACAGTCACAAACCAAAAAAACCCAATATATAAATAGCAAGTGCATTCCTTATATTAACAATGAATATATAGAAAACAAAATGGAAAACAAAGTATTATTTAGAAACACAAATGAAGACAGAACAGTCCTTGTTAGAAGACTTGGTAGCATAAACCTCCACAAATACTCCAATCCACAGGTGCTCAATTCCCTTAGATAATATGGCATATTTGTATATATGTAAGGATGCCTATATATATAATATACTTTACATAATTTCTAGGTTATCTGTAGTAACTAAGACAATATAAATGTTATTTAGATAGCTGTCATATGGTATTGCTTAGGGAACAATAATAAGAAACAAGTCTATACATGAATATACAAGTGCAAATTTTATTGTTATTGTTTGATAACTTAAGACAGAATCTCATGTAGTTAAGAGTGGCCTTGACTTAGATAATAGGTGTCTATGACCTGTGACGTGTGGTCCATCTAAAATATTACTCCTGCTTGGAAAGCTGAGGAAGCCTTCACGTAAGAAGGGAGTTCACCGGGAAGACTCCCTCTTTAATATAGATAGAACTCTTCTTTATCAGAGATTTAGGGTACCATTTTGCTAACTGGTAAATAAAAACATGTACATATGTAAGAATGTTTATTTGTTGCACATAACTTTTTTGGTATAAAATAAATGTAGACATTACCTGTGGGGGGAAAAAAAAAGAGTGGCCTTGAACTTGCTATGTACCTGATACTGGTTTTGAACTTCTTATTCTGTCTAGACCTCCCAGTTGCTGAAATTACAGGTGTGCAGCCCCATACTCAGCTTAGCTGCATTTTTGTAGCTATTTTTAAGTGTGTAAATGTTCTGGTGTATAAATCATAGATAAATAGGGCCAACTACAGGTATAAACATAAGACGTGAACAGAACTTATATGCTTATAGGTATAAAGTCCTGGGCTGGGAGATGCTTCAGCTGGCATTGGGGCTTGCTGCCACACTTGATAAACTGAGTTTATTCTTTCGTATACACATGCTAGATAAAGAAAAATTCAAGAAGTTGTTCATGTGTGCACCTGGCACATAGGCCCATGCACAAATAAGTTAAAATAACTATTTAAAAAGATGTATAAATGCTGACAAAAGAGTATCTAAATCAATGGAGCCATATGTTGTTTCCACTGACTGGGAAAAGATGTCAATTCTTCTCAAATTGACATAGGTTTAATTTTATTTATACTATTTAGAATTTTGTTATACACCAATGAGATTATTTTACAATTTATATGGAAAGGTACAAGCTTTAGAGTACTAAAGAAATCTTGAATAAGAAGCATTAAGAAATCATCTAAGCTGGGTGTGGAGGTGCACGCCTTTAATCCCAGAACTTCGGAGGCAGAGGCAGGAAGATGTCTGTGATTTCGGGGCCATCTTGGCATATAAACTGAGTTCTGGGACATCCAGTTCTACACAGAGAAACTCTGTCTTGAAAAAAAATCATGAATGGTTTACTCCTTAAATTCTAGCATTTGGGGGGGGGCAGAGGCAGGCAAATCTATGTGAATTAAAGTCAGCATGCTTATATGTTTACATAGAGTTTAATGCAAGCCAGGGCTATGGATTAAGAAAGACCCCATGTGTTTAAAAAGTGAAGAAAAGAATCTTGAAGAAATATGCTAATCAACACAGTGTGGTAGTTGGGAAAAAAAACAACCTTGAAGATCCATAGCTGGTCAATAACAGCATGGGCCACCCAGGAACAGGCCTATGCCATTGTGCTCAACTGGTGTTTGATGAAAGTGGGAAAGGAATCCAGGGGAGGACTCGCAGAATTTCAAGAAGCAATGCTTGAGTAATTGAACAGATCTTGGCAAAAGAGTGAACCTTGACCCAAGTCTTACATTTTTAACAAAAATTCAAAATGGATCATGGACTTAAACATAAAATGTAATACTTTTAGAAAAAAGTGAGAAGATCTTAAGGAATGGAATGGACTTTACCATTGATGATGGTAGCAGAAATCTTAAAAGAAAAAAAGAAACAATTAAATCAGAACTGGTCAAGTGTAAGTGTTTTGCTTGGGAAATGCTATGAGCTAGCTTAAAATGTTGTTCTTAATAAAAAAGTGTTACCAAGATCAGATGCTTCTGAGAGTAGAAAAAATCATAATATGGTTTAGTTTACATGGAATGGTTAGTCCACTGGTCAACTTTCCTTGGCCTGGCTATGTATGCAGGATATGTGCTATTGTAAAGCCTGAGTCACTTCCAGGGCATGCATTTCCTGTGGCTACAACTTTCTAAAGGGTAAATCGGCTGGAAACAACATATAATGAATGTGCATGCAGAATGCTGGGCTTTGGGAAAAGAAATACATTGGGCACAAGTAAGGGAAGGAGTTTACAGGAGCCTTATTTTTGCAACTCTTACTTTAGAAGTTTTGGAAATTTCAAACCCATGGATAAGAATGCATTCTCAATTGATTGGCAGAAAGAACTAGTGCTGATTTAAGCTTAAACTCCCACTGCACTGAAAGAGGGGACCAACTCTCGGTGATACAATTTGAAACCTAAGTCTGGCCTCTTTATTACAGACCCAAGTTTACTGCAATGAGCTTTTTTGCCACCAGCTCAAAAAGTTTTGAGTTTCTAGGTGCCGGAAGGGAAATCGTCTTGGTGACTCTCAGCACTGATGGGGCTGAGGTGCAGGAGTGTGGAGAAGAAGAGCCGAGGGTTAACCTGTGGAGACTTTAAGAAAACTGCTAGAGCAGGTTTGATAAATGTTAACTCTTGATCAGTTTTCTTAGCTCTCTATAGTCTTAGAAAAAGTCAACGTAAGAAAATAATTCAAAACTCAGGGAACCATCCGGTGAATGTATATTCTATGTATTAGATGGTCTACTACATGCTTAGTTAGGTTCCTAGAACAAAGCTTTAAGATTGGTGCCACCATTATGCCCATTTTATATGTGGAACAAACAACGCTCAAAGAGATGGGGAGGCCTCTACTGTCACCCCTATGCAGCTTAACCCATGACTCTCCCTCCCTCTGCTTATCCTTGTAACATACAACACAACTATCCCACAAAACAAACAGAATGGTGGCAGGTATATATGTCCATTAAGGAAAGGAACTGGTAGTGGTCCCAGAGCTGCAGAACCAGCTGAAGCTCTGAAGCAAGCATGGGGTGTACAGGTTGAAGTAAGCACGGACTGACTGAAGCCCAGTTAGTTTTTCCATCACTTACTTAGGTTAGCATACAAAGTAATGGATTTCATTACAGTATTTTCTCAATTATTTTTAACAGCTTGCCCAGCCTCAAGCTCAGTATGTAGCTGAGAAGGGTCATGAACTTCTGATTCTCCTGCCTCTTTCACCACTGCTGGGATACCAGACATACGTGACCATGCTCAGTTTATGTGACACTAACCCAGGCAGGGATTTGTGCATACCAAGCAAATACTGTAGCAACCTAACTATGTCCTCAGACTCATTGTGGCAATTTAAAACATATACATTGTTTGTATTTGCTTCCCTTCCCCACTGCCCTCTCTCACGCCCTCTGCCTGGTTTCTTCTCTTCCTCCATTTAGTCCTCCCTTCTGCTTTCCTCTTATAGGTATCCGAATACCATCCCTCTTTCTGTTGTCATTAAGATCTCTTTCTTCCCTTTCTAGTTTTGTGAAAAATATACACAAAAATACCTTTAAATATAGCTTCCACGTGTTATAAGAATATGTTTTTGTTTTAACTCTAGGTGTGGGATATGTAGTTACTTCAGATTGTTCACAGCAGCTGACTATGATTTGCCTCGTGCTCTAGCAGGGGCCTGATTCTGCCAGCTGCACAAGCATATGCCATTTCGAAATGCTAAGGCCCTGAGACATGCTGTGGCTGATGCACCCCTGTAGCTGCTCAATGCTGCTCAATGCTTGCTGCTTGGAGATATCTTGATGATGATCAGACTTGCCCCAAGGAACGTGATACCCCTCATTAGCAGGAAGTAGTTGAATGAGATCGACTCCCCCTTCCCTCTCTATCCTTTTCTCTACCTAGTGTTGGTGGGCTGGAAGGAGTAAGGGTAGAGAAGGGTGGTAGTAGGAACAGGAACTCATAAGGAAGCCAAAAGTCCAGCTATATCCATGCATGAGAGAACACATGATATTTGCCTGTTGGAGTCTGACTTCTTTCACTTACTGTAATAATCTCCTGTTTATACCTAATTTACAAAGTCATGATTTCAAGTGAAATTCATAAAATACCACTGTATGCATATATCCAAAGGATGCTGAGCCCTACTACAGAGATAACTTGCTCAATCATGTTCACTACTGTTCTCTTCATAAGAGCCAGAAGTTGGAAATAGCCTAGATATCTGTTAACAGATGAATAGGTAAAGAAAATATGGAATATTTATACAATTGAGTATTATTCAGCTGTTAAAAAATGAAATTATGAAACACACAGTAAAGGGAAGGAACTAGAAAAAAAATCATCCTGAGTGTGGTAATCCAAATCCAGAAACATATATGGTATGTATTTGGTTAAGTGTAGATACTATCTGGTAAATCAATGAGAAGCTTCAATTCATAGAACCACAGAGGTTAGGTATAGAGTAGGGGACTAGTGGGAAGGGACAGATCTCCCTAGGAAGGGGAAAAATAGAGAGTTATGGATGGATAGGGAAGGGGAGAGAACAAAACAGGAGAATCAAATGGGGAAGGGGAGGAAAGAGGGAGATGAGGGTGTGAATATAGAGAGGGACAGATAAAATGAAGTGCTATTTGAGGTGTACTTAGAAACCTACTACAGTAGCGATTTCCTATAATAGATACATATATGAAGGTGATCTAAATGAAACCACCAAATAATGGGGAAAACAGAGCCCCAACTGGACATCTCTCATCACTAAATGAAGCTTCAGTACTAGAAATGACATCTAATTGAGTCATTGGCCTAAGGGATGCCATAGGTAGTGCACGCCTTTAATTCCAGCACTCAGAAGGTAGAGGCAGGCAGATGTCTTTGAGTTCAAGGCCAGCCTGGACTACATGTAAGTTCCAGGACAGCTAAAGATACATAGTGAAACTGTATCTCAAACAAACAAGAGCTGGTTCTCTCCTTCCAGTGTGGGTTCAGGGATGGAACACATGTGACTCAGCTTATGGCAAGCACCTTTATCTGCTGAGCCATGTCACTAGCCATATTTATTTTCTTTAACTGCTTACCTGTTGACAGATATTGAGGTGTTTTCATTTCCTAAGAAGTGTAACTAGTATAGTAATCGACATAGATGTATATCTTTGTGTCATGACTAGGTACCTTTGGGTATATACACATAGAGTTGTGTCACATGGTAGTTCTACTTTTAGTGTTCCAAGTAACCGCCTTATTCATTCCTGTTGTGGTCTCACAGGTTACATTCCCAGCAGTGGTGAATGGGGCTTCTCCTTTTCCTCCATTCTCACCAGCATTTCCTGTGATTAACTTTCTGGATGGCAATCCTTCTGACTGAGGTGAAATGGAATTGAATGCGATTTTAATTTATACTTCACTAATGGCCAAGGATATTGAGTATTTTAAATATATATTTATTGGTCATTTGCATTTCTTTCTATTAGATATAGTCAATCATTTACCTTATTTCTTGGTCGTATGATTTGGGCTTTGGGATATTTTAATTTTTTTCAAGTTCTATTTGTATTCTAAATATTCTAATGTATAGTTGGCAATGACATTTCCTGTTCTGTAGGCTACTGCTTCACTCTGGTGCTTCTTTAATGTGAAGTCTTTTAATTTTATGTAGTAACACTGCTCAATTCTCAAGATTCTCCTTTTGTTATTATTGTTTTGTTTGTTTAGTCCTGCTCACAAACTCCTTGCTATTATCTATATCTTGTAGCATTTTTCTCAAGAAATTTCAAGATTGTAAGTCTTACTTTCAGGTCTTTGATCCATTTTGAGTTGCTTTTTAGAGAGTATGAGAGGCATGGACCCAGCTTCAAACATGCTAAAAACAGTTTTCACAATACCATGTATTGAAGAGGTGTTCTTTTTTCACAATGTATGCTTTTGATACATTTATCAAAAATGAGGTGGTTGTAGCTGTGTGTTTAATTTCTGGGTCCACAATTCTACTGCAATGGTCTACACCCAGTGCAGAAGCTTGAAAATTGCCTTCTCCTAAATGGAAGCTGCTTTTGGTGGGAGGAGGGGTGGCCCTATGTACAAAAGGTCCCCTGGCTGGTGTACTCCCAGCCCTTGACCTCGGGCCTCTAGCTTCATCCATCTCTATGTCTGCCAAACGGGCTGGCCTGAGGCCAGGGTGAGACTTCTGAGCCCAAAGAAGTGGTGGGAGAAAAATGTGGTGCCCTCTAAATTTCAGTGCCCCAGTGACCCCAGCCTAGCCAATGCTCTGAAAAGAACAGAGCAGAGTGTTGGGCTGGGAAGGGCGATGAGAGAAGTCAGGGGGGCTTTGACTGAAGAATGGAGAGATGTCAGGAGACCATCAGTCATAGTGATAGAGCTGAACAAGTCACCAAAAATGGTAAGATTTGGTAATGGGGGCATTTTAGAGTTCAAAATCAGTGATGTGAAGTCAGCAATTGTGAAGTAATTGCAATGGTCAGTAAAGCAAGAAGATGCACCAAACCAAGGCTCAAATAGACCAAGGAATTAGGACTATGAGCAAATCCACAGGATTTTACCCAGTCTACTACTACCAGGCTCTGTGCCAGGTGCTTAGGATAGAGTAGTAACAAAAGAGACTCACCTGTTTTCAAATGCTAGCAGGGCAGATAGGAGACAGAGAGGCAGGTAAATAATTTGTACAAGATGACATGAACATGCTTAAGACATGGTTCTTGATTTTGAAAAGCAGGAAAGAGATCTAGTGTACTAGTGAATTTGATATAAGAAAACACAGATAAGTAACTATACAAGTGTGTGGTTTTGGGGGGAGAGATACAGAAAAGAGTCACCCCTGAAAGATTATCAGGGACAGACCAAAAAACAAAAAAGAAAGAAAAGAAAGAGAAGAAAGACAAGAAGACAGTAAGACAGACAGAGAGAGAGAGAGAGAGAGAGAGAGAGAGAGAGAGAGAAAAGAAGGAAAGAGAAGAAAGAAATAGAAAGAAAGAGAAAAGACAAATAATTCCATTC
>NC_034613.1:51356946-51361043 GCF_900095145.1 Mus pahari | reverse complement strand
GGAACTCACTCTGTAGACCAGGCTGGCCTCGAACTCAGAAATCCACCTGCCTCTGCCTCCCAAGTGCTGGGATTAAAGGCATGCGCCACCACTGCCAGGCTGCATTTTGATTTTTGACCCAGGGTTTCTCTATATAACAGCCTTGGCTGTCCCGGAACTCACTCCTATACACCAAGCTGGCCTCAAACTCAGAGATCCACCTGCCTTTGCTTCCCAAGTGCTGGTATTAAAGGCTTGAGCCACCATACTAGGCTTCTGTGTAAAAGCTAAAACTGATTTGTAGTGGACAGACACCAAATCAACAAAGGTCCTTTTAGAAATAACAGCCTATTGGGCTGGTGAGATGGCTCAGCTGGTAAGAGTACCCGACTGTTCTTCCTAAAGGTGCAAAGTTCAAATCCCAGAAACCACATGGTGGCTCACAACCATCCTTAATGAGGTCTGACTCCCTCTTCTCGAGTGTCTGAAGACAGCTACAGTGTATTTACATATAATAAATAAATCTTTTAAAAAAACAAAAAACTTTAAAAAAAAAAGAAATAACAGCCTATCAAAATATTCAGAAACTAAGCAAATGTACCAGAAAGAAAAAGTTTCTCACTTATAATGGAATCCTGTTAGAAATATTATTTCCAACAACATCAATAACAGTAAAGCACTAAGAATAAATTAGGATAAGGAATGTCATGGAAGCTTGGCCTGGTAGCAAAGGCCTGCTAATTCTAGCTATACAGGATGATGAATAAGAACAGTAGCAAGTTCAAGACCTGACTATGTAACTTAGTGAGACTTTGTTTTAAAATAAATGTGAAAAAAGAGACTGCAAAGTGTGTAGCTTTAAATGGGACATCTATATCACACACCACACACTTTCCCTAATAAGGCATAGGGGTCATCCTGGAGAAGAGAAGACAGAGGAACAGGAAACAAGACACAAGAGGGGGTCAGAGCAGAGCAGTTATGGGATAGCCTAAATGAGTAAAACAATACAAGCAAGGAGTTGGGGAAAATAATGGGGACAATTCTAGGTGTTTAGTGCTCCTTAGAAACTGTTGCAGAACACTCATTTCTCAGTGATCATTCCACTGCAAGTAAGTGGGGCATTAAAAGTAGTAAAATTATTATTATTTTTTTTTAGTTTTTTTTTTTAATTTACTTATTTATTATATGTAAGTACACTGTAGCTGTCTTCAGACACTCCAGAAGGGGGCATCAGATCTTGTTACAGGTGGTTGTGAGCCACCATGTGGTTGCTGGGATTTGAACTCAGGACCTTTGGAAGAGCAGTCGGGTGCTCTTACCCACTGAGCCATCTCTCCAACCCAAAAGTAGTAAAATTATTACTTATTCCATACACTATAATTTGAACTGTAAATTGTTTTATTCCTTTGGAAGGAAAAAAAAGAGAGCAAGTCCAATATGGCTTGGATAGTGCTGGCTTTTTGTTGCTGTTTCATAAACCTGAGCATATATTCTGTACCTTGAGAGATTTTCAAGTCATGAATCTGCTTTCAAGTTGTAACTTTTATGTTTTCAGTGACAAGAAACATCCTGAAGAGGTCCTTTGGAATGTAGGGTTTCTTATTTGGTATGGTCAACTGTGTCATAATCAACTCCCACATGTAGATTAGTAGTTTTACATACACAGTGCAACTGCAGCTCCTCATTTTGTAAAATAGCTGTCCAGCATCTTCCCACCATTGCCTAGCTGCCCTTCCTCTCCTTTCTGTTTGATTCTAACCTCACTCCTAGCCATATCTCTTCCTGGTCCTCTGACATACTCAAATACATCTTAGCTTTATCTTTAAAACACTATTAGGCCCAAACTAGAAAGATAAATGAAATGGAGTTAAGAGCTTAGAAAAAACACTGTCACATCTTTAAATGTTCCTCAGTAGGCCATATCCCAAATCACAGAGAAGATGAAATATAATGTACAAATGATATTTAGGAAATTTGAAAACAATGGTTAGTAAAGTAAGATCACTTTTTCTTCATATTAAAATAAAAATTAGGGCTAGAGAGATGGCTCAGTGGTTAAGAGCACCAACTGCTCTTCCAGAGGTCATGAGTTCAATTCCCAGCAACCACATGGTGGCTCACAACCATCCATAGTGAGATCTGACACCTTCTTCTGGTGTGTCTGAAGACAACTACAGTGTACTTACATATAACAATAAATAAATCTTTTTAAAAAATAAATATTAGCCGGGCGTGGTGGCGCACGCCTTTAAATCCAGCAGGAGGCAGAGGCAGGCGGATTTCTGAGTTCGAGGCCGGCCTGGTCTACAAAGTGAGTTCCAGGACAGCCAGGGCTACACAGAGAAACTCTGTCTCAAAAAAACCAAAAAAAAAAAAAAAATTAGCTTTCTCACAGGGTTACTGGTAAAATGAAGTTATATGTAGATATAGTAGTAATATAAAACAATATTCAAAATATATAAAGCCCCAAAAAAGACGTTTCTAAATATAGAAAAAAGTAAAAAAGAAAAACTGAGCCTACTGGGGGTATTCTTATAAGCATTAAATACATATATCAGCAAAAGCAGTAGAAAGCCCAGGCTGTGGTGGTGTCTTTAATCTTGTGTGGCAGAGGCAGGTGGATCTTTGAGTGTTCAAAGCCGACCTGGGTTGAAGTGTGAGTTCCAGGACAGCCAAGGGTTACACAAACAATCCCATAGTGAAAAACAAGATAAACAAACAAACAAGAAGTAGAAAAAAACCTACATTTGGATGAACTAAGGAGTAAAGTCCATAAATAGATACTGGATTGGGGAGATAACTCCATGATGAAGTTCTTCCCACACACTACAGAGCAAAGGAGCTTTGTTTTGTCTTTTTCATGCATTTTATTTTTCCCTTATTTATTTATTTATTTATTTTAATTTTTTTGGAGACATGGTATGTATCCCTGGTTGTATCCTTCGCTAGGTGGACCATAGCCTCAAACTCACAGAGCTATGCCTGCATTTGCCTCTCAAGTGCTGGCATGTACCATCACACCCAGAATCGTTTTTCTCCACCTTTACACATGAACACCTGCATACTGGCAGTACACATCTCAGTGAGCCAGGATCTCATTCTTACTGGCTCCAGTTTGCATCAGGAACATCTTTGCAGTGGAGTCTCTATTCACTTCCTCAGTTTTTACATAACCTGGCTTTGAAATCTGGTCAATCGTGTGCTTCCCTACAGTTCAGCCCTTCTGTACAGTCTAAGAGCCTCTTAACATCTCTGTTCTCGAAGCCTTCACTAGGGCTTTGCTGATGGATAGTTTTATTGTTATTTCCTGATTTCCTCTCTTATCCCTCCAAACAGCATTCACTCTTTCTGGCTTGCCTTTTACCCACCATTTCTAAACAGAACGTTGGTGTTCCCATGCTTGCCACGTTGCTCTTCCCATTCGCCCAGTACTTCTGATCACTTTCTTCGCCTCTCACAGACGTTACCTTTCTCTTCTCAGCCCAAAGCTTCCATTTTCAAATTGCTCAGTGATTCAATACTGACGTCTGGGTATTCCTGGGGACAGTCTCTCACTTCATCAAATATGCTCTTTTTTCCTAACAGGTCTATCTCTATAAATGGTGCCACTTCAGTTCCCTTTAAAATACTCATGAGGTTTCAAAACATTGAGAAAGAAGAGATCTGAGGAACTGTACATTTAAAGGCCAAAGGCAAACAGAAATCAACTATCAAAGCAATTTTACAATTCCTGATAGTGATCAAACATGGATTTTACTTGAATGTGTGCCATTAAGGAGTTTCCCATTGGTTTAGTAATTCTTGTTAAATAGGAATTAAGCAATGACAAGCATGATGAGTCAATGAATTATCATCATTTCCATGGGCAAAACTATGGCCATTATATTTCAATGAAAATTCAACTTTACAGCAAATGTAACTCTTTTCCTTAGTAATATAAACTTGCCTTGCAAATATATTAGCAATTACAGTTAACAGTAATCCATGTAACAATGATTATCCCCCTTTGGCTAAATATACACATACAAAACCAACCAACCAACCAACCAATCAAAACAACCAATTGACTAACCAATCAACCAACCGACCAACAAGCCAACCAACCACCCCCCCCC
>NC_034613.1:51343927-51355519 GCF_900095145.1 Mus pahari | reverse complement strand
AATTTTTGATCTTAGCCATTCTGATTGGTGTGAGGTGGAATCTCAAGGTTGTTTTGGTTTGCATTTCCCTAATGATTAAGGATGTTGAACATTTTTTGAGATATTTCTCAGCCATTCGATATTCCTCAGTTGAGAATTCTTTGTTTAGTTCTGTACCCCATTTTTTAATGGTGTTATTTGGATTTCTGGAGTTCTTCTTCTCGAGTTCTTTATATATATTGGATATTAGTCCCTTATCTGATTTAGGATTGATAAAGATCCTTTCCTAATCTGTTGGTGGCCTTTTTGTCTTATTGACAGTGTCTTTTGCCCTACAGAAGCTTTGCAATTTTATGAGGTCCCATTTGTCAATTCTCGATCTTATAGCACAAGCCATTGCAGTTCTATTCAGGAATTTTTCCCCTGTGCCCATATCTTCAAGGCTTTTCCACACTTTCTCCTTTATAAGTTTCAGCGTCTCTGGTTTTATGTGGAGTTCCTTGATCCACTTAGACTTGACCTTAGTACAAGGAGATAAGAATAGATCAATTCTCATTCTTCTACATGATAACCACCAGTTGTGCCAGCACCATTTGTTGAAAATGCTGTCTTTTACTAACTGGGTGGTTTTAGCTCTTGGCTACCATTCTTTATTTATTATTATATGTAAGTACACTGTAGCTGTCTTCAGACACTCCAGAAAAGGGCATGCGATCTCATTACTGGTGGTTGTGAGCCACCATGTGGTTGCTGGGATTTGAACTTTGGACCTTCAGAAAAGCAGTCAGTGCTCTTACCTGCTAAGCCATCTCACCAGCTCCCTTGGCTACCATTCTAAGACAGTCTAATATCACAGGGAAGTCAAGGCAGGAACTTGAGGCAGCTAGTCATATTCCATCCATAGTCACAAGCAGAGAGAAATAAATGCATGCATACCCAATACTTGGCTAAGTTTTTCTACTCTTAGCCACTCTAGGGTCCCAAACCTGGGAAAGCTACCACTCATTTTCAGTCTGGGTATTCCCACATCAACTAAAGCAATCAAGATAATGCCCCAGAGATATAGCCACCGACCAACCTATTCTAGACAATTTCTTATTGAGACTCTCTTCCTAGGTGACTCTAGGTTGTGCTAAGTTCACAGCTAGAAGTAACCATTGCTTCATGGAACTTTGAGTTTTCCTGGCTCTACCATTCAAGTACTATAATTACAGGTATATAGCAACATACTTGGTTTTAATTGTGGTGATTAAATCCAGAGCTTTGAGCATGTTAGACATGTGCTTAACCAATTGTGTTACATTCCCAACCTTCTTTAAATGTACACATTCAATGCAATCTTTGTGTCTTCCCAGTCACAATGTACTCCTCCCTCACTCCCTACTCCTTATATCCCTCTTCTGTCCATCATTCTAGCCTACATTAACAACTCAGTATAAGTTATTTCATGTTTTACCCCATGTCCAAATTATGTATACAAAATTTTTAAAAGAAAAGTTTAAATGAATTTCAATTTGTTTAGTTTACATGCATCCTTTAAAACACTCATTTTAGGGACTGGAAAGATGGCTTGGTGGTTAAGGTCACTTGTTGCTTTTGCAGTGGACCCAGGTTCAGTCCCCACACGGTGGCTCACATCATTGTTATCCTCCAGTTGCAGGGGGTACAACACCCACTTCTGTACCTCATGAGCACCAAACATGCACATAGTACACAAACACACACATACACACATGTAAGACAGTTATAGTAAGAGATTTATATATAAAATAATATACAAAAAATTTTAAAAACTGGGGATTTAACAGTTTTTACATTTTATTTTCATACATAACAATTCATGCATCTAGTTCAAAGTCATTATTAGAGATTTATTTTATTATTTTTAATGTCTGTATAGTATTTTGTTAATACATTAGCAGCTTATTCAAAGATCTATCTCTTCCTAACAGTCTTTGTTTTCCTTTGTATGTGTGCAATGCAGGGAGTGCTGGAACAATCACACTTGTAAACTCCTGCTCTGCTTCCCAAGCATCGCGTTTCAGTAGCAGAATTGCAGAGGTAAGGCATATTCTCAATATCTCTTCAGGAAGAGGCAACATCTTTTCAATAAATTGTTTTGCCTTAACTGGGGGTATCTCAGTGGTAATCAAACATGAAGAAAAGTGTGTCATTTCGCTGTCACATTATTACCTTGCATCCCCTTGGTGATTACTGAATTTGCCATCTGATTTGTAAGTTTGCTTAGCTTATCAGACTATTTGTCTGCAGCTGTGTCCCTTCACATCCTTTTTCTTATTGTTGCTTTTTTTTTTTTGAATCAGGGTCTCAAGTAGTACAAGCTGGCTTTTAATTCTCTGTGTATCCAATGATCACTTAGAATGATCCCAATCCTCCTGCCTCCACCCCCAGAAGCTGGGATTTCAAGTGTATACCACCATAGCCAACTTTTTTATGGAGTTCTTGTTTTGAACCCAGGACTTTGCACATGCAAGGCAATCATTCTGCCACTCAAATACATTCTCCAGCCTTTTTACATTTTTTTCTTGATTGTTCCTTTCTAGCTAATTTACAATATAATTTTTTATGGTATAGTTATACCTTCTTCTTTATAAACATTTTTAAATCAATTATTCATCTGTAGACTTCATTTATTATTTTTTACCACACACATAAAAATAAATCCATGTAATCTTTTAATTTTCTTTTCACTAATCATTTTATTTGTTTACATTTCAAATGGTATCTCTCTTCCTGGTTACCCCTCCACAAACCCCCATCCTATTTTCCCTCTTCCCCACCCCCTTTGCCTCTATGAGGGTGCAAGGGTCCTTCACAGGACCAAGGACCTCCCCTCACATTGATGTCAGATAAGGCCATCCTCTGCGACATATGTAGCAGGAGCCATGGCTCCCTTGTATATATTCTTTGGTTGGTGGTTTAGTGTCTGGGAGCTCTGAGTGGTCCAGTTAGTTGATATTCTTCTTCCAATGGGGTTGCAATCCCCTTCAGCTCTTTTAAACCTTCCCCTAGCTCTTCTTTTGGATCTACATAGAAGAGGGGACAAAATAATAACAGGAGGTAGAGGGAGGAACGGACCTGGGAGAGAGAGGAGGGGGAGAAAAAAAGGGGGACAGGATCAGTACTGGAAGTGACAGAAGAGAAAATCGAATAAAAATATGTAGCAGTGGGGGATGTGGAAATGGGGGCAGCCACTAGAAAGTCCCAGGGAAACGAGAGGCTCCCAGGACCCACTGGGGATGACTTTAGCCATATAATCATTAATAACCCCACCCAGTAGCTCTTGAATAGATGTACTTGAAGATATTCTGCAAGATTTTTATTTTGTTTATATTTGAATCTTTCTCTGACTTTATTATGTTTAGAAAGATAGAGTTCATGCAAAGTTATTTTCCTCTCAGACAGATTATCATTGATTAAATCATCCAACTTTTTTCCTCAATAAATTAAAATACCAATGTGTAGTGCCAGATAATTCAAACACATTATAAAGCCAATCTAATCTAATCTAATCTAATCTCATCAATATAGTGCATGCACTGAACTAGATAAACAAGTATGGTACAGAGGTGCACCTGGATTTACATGCTTTGCCAAATATTTGGAGCTGTTTCTCTTCTTCCTTTGATCCCTTCAGGGACAACATGGCAACTTAGTGCTCAGGACAACTTAGCCTTATGGAAAAAGTCAAATGGTCTTGCTTAAGCTCACTTTGTATATCTGAGAAATGGGTATCTTCAAAAGGACACTATGAGGATAAGGGGAGAAGAGCACTTAGCACAGTTCCTGGCATATAATATGACCATTGTATTATGATATGGGTTCTCTTAAGTGAGTACTGTGGCTGTTTGTAATCCCACTGTGAACTACTGTGGAGGGGGGCAGTTACTGTGTCTACCTGCAGCTCCCAGGTAGTCCCAGTGAAAAACTAATTGCACTGATCCTTCTAGATAGTTCCTAATGTTCCAAGTTATATAGGACCTATGCTAAGTGAGTGCTCCACCCTTGCACCAGACCCTAGGAATGGTTACAGATGGCCACTCTTGTGTGTCTGACCACTTCAAGGATGTACTGAGAGTTGGTTGTAGCTGTTTATTCATAGTGTATACTATGGGGTACTTTCATGGACACACTGGGCTTAGCTTTATCTCTTGAATGCTCTCAGTAGTCAATGCAGAAAGCAGAGTGAATTAATGGGGGGTGGTCCTCCATTTTATATCAATCAATCAATCATCAACCAACAAGTGGGCCAGGGATGTTTATTTTTATGGGTTATGTTTAGAATTGTTTAACATTTCATGATTTATCACAAACATTTAAAATTTTATTCCATACCATGCATAAGAATTAAGGAAGATAGCATCTCTATAATTAATTTTGAAAACCTTCTCCTTATTTGGGCAGCTAAAATTTCTACTAACCCCTCAGTGAATCCAGTTCTTTCTGGTCTTTGGCAGGTGGGGAAGTAATAGACAAAAATATCAATTTTTTTAAAGTCACACCAAAAATTCCTTTTTATAGGGGAAGTTTTCAGATGCAATATAGACCTCCCTGTTAGCTTTGATTTTCAGATGAACAATGAAAATTTTATAAGAATACCATAAAATTGCACAGAACAAATTATACTAAACAGTTACTTCTCTAAAGTCCAAATTTAAAAGAGTGTTTCATATTTTCCTTTACTAAACCTGGCAACCATATTTAAAAAAAAAACAAAAACAAAAACCTATGTTCATTGGCTACTTGGGGGACCATAACTGATTCATTGGGATGTCTCAAGTTAAAGCCCTGGAGATTCCCTATGTACACATTTGGTGTTCAATAAATGTTTGCTGAATTGATTACAAAAGACTGACTATTAATAGCTATCTTTTGGCCATTGATTGTCTAAAGGCATGAAAATGGACTTAAAGTAGGCTTAGAAAGGTTTTCAACAATAAGGCAGCCACCAAAAGAAGTCCCTGATTAACCCTTTATGAACCAAACAGGAAAAGCACACTTGGTCTGGAGAGCATCTCCCTGTGCTACTGAAAGGCACCTGACATTTATCCTTAGTTATATATCTATGAATCCTAAAATATTTTGCTCAAAACTTAACCATCAACACTCCTGAGTGTGTGTGTGTGTGTGTGTGTGTGTGTGTGTGTGTGTGTGGTGTCTATCTTGCCTGCCTGTGTGCATATGGGAGAATGATGAGAAGTAGTCACAGGAGAGGCAAGGCGAGAAATGTAATGCCAATGAATAGGAAACAAAACACTTGAAAACTTTTCCCCCTGCTACATTTCATGGAGAGTTAATGGCTTTTTTAAAGTACTTTCAAAATCTGAATTGGTCAGTGCCAAGTAACAGGCACAAATATGGCCTCTAGTGTTCTGTTAATGGTGGGATCAAACGAAGAAGCTCTTCTACATGCTATTTAAGAAAGGGCAGAGGAGCCAATGTAATGTTTAGTTTCTTGGAGGAAACTGGAAAAAAAAATAATCCCATATTACCACAATACAGCATGAATTCAATGCAAATGGAAAAGACTGGTGGCTTATTAATAGGCTCTCCCTGTAGCAAGCTGGCCTTCCCGGCTTCAGTTTGAAATTGATTATTTTAATACAGAATTCCTGAATGAAAGAGGTTCTTGGCCTTTTCCTGGGCTGTTGAATAATGTATGTGGGAGAAAGCAAATAGCAGCAGAGGGTCTCAGCTGCGGGAACAATGGCGCACACCCAGAGCTGAGGGGGCACGTTAGTTTATCATCGCCTTGTCAATCCTCCTAGCCTGGGAATCGCGGGGCAACCTGGAAAGCAGCAGCTGCCCGACGTGTGGTGAACTGACCGGGGCACTTTAAAGAGACGACTCCATTTACCCATCTGAAAACAAGATATTGATTTTCCTCCAGCACTGGAGAGAAAAGAGCCGTCCTGAAAATATATGGAAACCACCATTTAGCTAGGCTCCTCCCCCACCAATCACACCACCCCAACTGTTTTCTTGGTTTCCTCGCCACAAAGTTCCATTTTTTTCCCTTATTCACCTGGAGTGGGAAGAAAGAAGCCCCTCTTTTCTGCCTTCTGTGAAAACACTGCACAGAGTACTTTCAGGCTGAAACCGGAAAAGTACGTAATGGCTGGCATAGGGGGATATATTTTATGAATTAGAAATCAATTTTTCCATCCACATGGAAATAACATATTACAGTAAACTTCAGGCTGGCACTTTATGGCTCTCTCACCTCAAGCTGTGTGCATCTTAAGTCGTTAAGGCAAAGCTCCTAGCACCCTAGAACAATAACAACCCTTTGCCTCCTCAGGATGACTTTATCATAAGATTTTTTTTCCCACACATAAAAGCCTAGAAGATCCAAGGGCCCAGATCAGATGGGGAAAATGTAGCTTGTTTTGCCATAGTAAGTATCTGTAAGTACCCCCTTAGAACTGCAGGAGTTAAAATCAACGTGCTAAGAGCACAGAGAGAAGTGGGTTCTGAATTGAGGCAGCCAGAAGGCCAGGCACCCAGGAGGTGACTTGAACTACTCCACAGGCTTCAAGAGATTGCAAGTGTGCTATTTGAGGTCAATTCTGATTTCTTTAATTGCTTGTATCTTCACTGCTCAAAACGCCTACCAAACACAGAAGACAGGCTGCTCCACGTGGTGCATCTTTCTCCACAGCGAGCAAGGGAACGGGTGAATGAAAGGACCTGTTCAATTTCTTGTGGAGATGGCCACTCCAAACAGAGTCGTTTAGTCCTAGACCTTAAATAACACTTTCTTTTTTCTTTTTCTTTTTCTTTTTTTACAATTTCTTTCTTTCTTTCTTTCTTTCTTTCTTTCTTTCTTTCTTTCTTTCTTTCTTTCTTTCTTTCTTTCTTTTTCTGGAAAATTTCTTGTCCCAATCACCATCATGGGACGTTTCCTAGGCATCCAGGGGAGAAAAAGAGTGGGGGGCAGGGTAGGATAAAGAGGAAACTGGAAAACAACTCCTGCAAAGTAAATAGGAACACTCCAGCTTGGCTGCCAGGAACGGTAGGTTGGAGGCAGCAAGTGTAAGCTGTCACCCAGGGTGCTTACCTCACCAGGATCCAGAAATGCAAGCTGAAGCTACTGATTGAGCAAGCCCCAGTGGTTGAGCTCTCTGTTATGCTAAAGAAGCACCGAGGTGGACTGGCCTAACCATCTGCTGGAGACATGCATAAATCCAGGGAAGGTAGAGGGGTTCAGCATGCATATAATGTGGAATACATGGGCACAGGCAAAGGCACCTCATTAAAGAGCAGCAGAAAGCCACCAGAGAACAGAATGTCGTAGGTACAGATTACAGCTCCAGTTATTATTAGTGTTAATAACCGCACGCAGGGGAACTCCAGGTTCTCTTGTTATTCATCAGACGCAAAGCAACTGGGAGGGCTGGCTCAGCCACTTGTATTTTCTAACATTTGTCTGATTTTATGGCATTTTCCCCACCTGGGCAAGCACAGGATGCTTCAGCATGCCCCTCTCAAGTGAGCACTTGATTCCAGCCTAGCGTAAATATTTGTTTTTAAATCTAGGAAAAGTAAAATAGAGAGGGAAAATGCTACCAGCCAGGTACCATCCCTTGCTCACACTGGTGTTTCTCTGCTCACTTCCCTCCTCCCCTCACTGGCTTTGTAAGTTGTAGCACCTTGTTTCTCAGTTGATGTGTAGGTAATTTTAAATGGTTGTGTACTCTTTGTTCCTTTGAATAAGAGGTATATCTTTAAAAAGTTTAGGTGGAAATTAAGATTAACTTTGTTTGTGGTAACATAAAAAGCCTTGACATTTAGAGACATGTTCATTCTGAAAACAGAATGGGGTGGGGGAGGGGGAAGAGCAGCAATTGGGTAGACCAACCCTGGCCCCAAATCCAGACAGCAGGTATCCAAGTGGTTGCATCCTGAGCAAGGGACCATAACTGCTGCTGCAAAGTGACAGCCCATTTCCACCCTCAGATAGGGTTTGTCAGAGTCACAGCCACTCTCTTCGCTGTTGATTCTGACTACCTTTACAGCGTGGATTCCTCACTCCGTTTGCCTGGAGCTTCATGAGTCCTTACTGCGATACCCAGGGCTTCTGGCACTTCTGCCTGTGCATGCCTCCCAAAGTCATTTCCACACATATAGTGAGCTGAAGATATTCTGGAAGGCCCCACATCCTCTGCAGACTTCTTTTCGTTTTTTTGTTTTTATGACAGAGTTTCTTTGTGTAGCACTGGCTGTCCTGGAACTCACCATGCAGCCAAATAATGGTTCTTAAACTGTGTGCATTTTTTTCCTCCCCAGGAAATATTTGGTAAAGCTTAGCAACATTCTTAACTGAAGAGGGAATCGCTCCACTTCTGAATCTAGTGAGGGTAGTGATACTGCTAGCTGGTCTGCCAAGAAAGCCCCCCAAATTAGTCAGCCCTAAAATGTCAAGAGGCTTGGGGGAGGGGGGACCTCGCCCTAAGTCAGAACTGGGATTTGCACCGTTGTTGATTTTGGATTGCTTGTATCCACCCTGAAAATATAAATATAAAATATAAATATAAAATATAAATATAAAATATAAATCCTGGGTCAGAAGAGCAAGATTTTATGCTATGGGCCACATATACTTGACTGTAAAAGAAGAGTCTGTAGAAAGAATTGTACAAATTGAAAGGAGCTGAAAGGGAGGAAAGCTAGAACAGCACACTATACATGGATTTTAGTGGTAGACTTCATCAGTTTACAAATTGGCGCATTCAGCCACCAAGGGAAGGACTAATATCAGTTTTCTTAGTATTCCTAGCATTGACAACCATGTCACATGACCAAAAGACCATTGCTTACTCCACTTGGAGTAATACACTATGCTTTACCTGTCTAATCTCTTTGAATTATCCGAACAGCTTTGGGAGACAGATGAGAAAACTTGAACTCAAAGGAAATAGTTAACCACCTCAAAATTATTCATCTAGGGAGTGTTGGGGATTGGAATTTGCCTTGACTACTCTAGATAGCAAGTTCTTATCCCAAAGTAAAGGCTCATATTTACTGAAAATTTACACAGAGGGTCTACAAATCTAGCTTGGTGGTAGAACAATTGTTAGCATGTGTAAGTTCAAATCTCTGGTGCTTAAAAAAGCTTTTTACACAAAGCCAAATGATATACTGTGTGCTTTAAATATTCGTTCCTTTTGCCGTGACAAATCCTTTAGATGGAAGTACAATTATCCCCATCAGATGACTGAGAAAACTGAGGTTAGACATTAGGCAAAATTAACCCTTTAATACCAGGTATGCTCAGCTCCCAAACATCTTACTCCATCTTCATTGCCACTGGAAGTCATGACATGGAGTGGACTGAGCACTGCTTTTGGACAATAAACCTTAAATTGAGGTCCTGGCTCTATCATTGCATTAATGGAGAACCTTGATTCTGTAACTTTAAGTATCCAACAAATAAATGTCTAGTATCATTGTTTTGTCTTAAAGTTTCAAACTTTCTACACAGTCTCTACCTTTGATCCTAGTTTGAGAAGCACAAGTATACAACGAAATTTATGTTTTCACATTCAGATCTGTTGAATCCATTTTTATATCTACTCCCTGTGGTAGACTGTATTAACAAGTTCTTATATAAAAACTCAGAAATTTTCTATGCAAAATTAAATGCAATAACATGGTTCAAGCTGTTTTGAGCCTCACCATTTCATTTTAATACAGTCTGCATATCATTTCACAATAGGACATATACATCTTTGTTGTTTTATAGGTGCATGGCATTATAGTTTATGCAAAGAGTTCTCTATGGGTTATTATTTCTTGTTAGTACTAACAACTCTATGGTGAATATCTTTCTGCATATATTTTTGTACATATGCGAAATGAGTTCATAGAAATATAAGTTTTATTCCAAGGAGTATATAGGTATATTTTAACCTTTGATATATATTAATTATTTTAAGTACTTTCAATTAGTTATTATATGGACCACTTTCATCCAAAACAGCCTAAGTAGAGATAATGTCTAGCTAGCATATTATGAAAGGTGGTATTTCAGGTTCTTTTTGTCTCTCGCTGTTTGTCTCAGTCTGTCTCTGTGTGTCTCTGTCTCTGTCTCTGTCTCTGTCTCTGTCTCTGTCTCTCTCTCTCTCTCTCTCTCTCTCTGTGTGTGTGTGTGTGTGTGCGTGTGTGTAGATAAGAACAGAATTTAAAGCTCTGTGCATGTGCTTCTACTACTGCACAACATGCCCAAACCCAACTATGTGAGTTCTGCATGATTTAATAGAGAGAAAAACTAAATTTGTATTTCCATCAATATCTAAAAGAATTGAAATATCCTTCACATAGGAATGCTCTGCAAGCCATCGGAGTGTGTTCCCTAGCTTCCTTTGCCTACTCTGAACCATACCTGTTCTCTGAACATCTGCCCACTCATAGAACTAGCTCCCAAACTGTAGTTCTAGTGAATGCCTGGTAAATGAATAGAAGTAGATAATATTTTTCTGAGACGAAATATCCCAGACCCCAGGAAAGACAAATGCTACATGTTCTCTAATTTGCAAATTCTAGCTCTGAAACTTTAGACATAAGTTGCAGATTTCCATTCATTCTCATGGCCATCTGGCTATCTCTCATGTCCTTCCCACACCTGATCCTGATCCCCCATTCCCCTCCCTGTCCTCTCTCCTATTCAGTTCCCTCCCTCCATCTGCCTCTTTTTTTTTTCAATTTATTTATTTGTTATTTTTATTTTTTACACTTCATATTTTATTCCCTCCCCCGCCCCCATCCATCCTTAGTCCTTCGACAGTTCCACATTCCACACCTCCTCTCCAACCCCTCTCTCCATGAGGATGTCCCACCCCCACCTCACCTGACCTCTAAACTCCCTGGGGTCTCCAGTCTCTTGAGGGTTATGTGCATCATCTCTGAATGAACATAGACCTGGAAGTCCTCTGCTGTATGTGTGTTGGGGGCCTCATATCAGCTGGTGAATGCTGTCTATTTGGTGGTCAAGTGTTTGAGAGATCTCAGGGGTCCAGATTAATTAAGACTGCTGGTCCTCCTACAGGGTCACCCTCTTCCTCAGCTTCTTTCAGCTTTCCCTAATTCAACAACAGGGATCAACAGCTTCTGTCCAAAGGTTGGGTGCAAATATCTGCATCTGACTCTTCTCATGACTATTTTATTCCCCTTTCTAAGTGAGACTCAAACTTCCTTGCTTGTGCTTTCCTTTTTGTTCAGCTTCTTTGGGTCTGTGGAGTGTAGCATGGTACCTGTAGTTTATGACTAATATCCTCTTTGAGTATATATACTATGCATGTTCTTTTGGGATCGGGTTATCTCACTCAGGATCTATCGATCTATCTATCTATCTATCTATCTATCTATCTATCTATCTATCTATCTCCCATGCTCATGGATTGGCAGGATTAATATGGTAAAAATGGCTATCCTGCCGAAAGCAATTTACAGATTCAATGCAATTCCCATCAAAATCCCAACTCAATTTTCACTGAGTTAGAAAGGGAAACTTGCAAATTCATCTGAAATAACAAAAAACTTAGGATAGCAAAAACCATTCTCAACAATAAAAGAACCTCTGGTGGAATCACC
>NC_034613.1:51294392-51342825 GCF_900095145.1 Mus pahari | reverse complement strand
GTAATAAGGACACATGCTCCACTATGTTCATAGCAGCCCTATTTGTAATAGCCAGAAGCTGGAAAGAAGCCAGATGTTCCTTAGAGGAATGGATGCAGAAAATGTGGTACATTTACACAATGGAGTACTACTCAACTATTAAAAACAATGAATTTATGAAATTCTTAGGTAAATGGATGTATCTGGAGGATATCATCCTGAGTGAGGTAACCCAATCACAAAAGATGTCACTTGATATGCACTCACTGATAAGTGGATATTAACCCAGAAACCTAGAATACCCAAGATACAATTTCCAAAACACAAGAAAATCAAGAAGGAAGACCAATGCATGGATACTTCATTCTTCCCTAGAATAGGGAACAAAATACCCATGGAAGGAGTTGAAGCGACAAAGTTTGGTGCTAAGACGAAAAGATTGATCAACTAGAGACTGCCCCACCTGGGAGTCCATCCCATAATCAGCCACCAAACGCAGACACTATTGCATATGCCAGCAAGATTTTGCTGAAAGGATCCTGATACAGCTGTGTCCTGTGAGGCTATGCCAGTGCCTGGCAAATACAGAAGTGGATGCTCACAGTCATCTATTGGATGGAACACAGGGCCACCAAAGTAGGAGCTAGAGAAAGTACCCAAGGAGTTGAAGGTGTCTGCAACCTTATAGGTGAAACAACAATATGAACTAACCAGTACTCCAGAGCTAGTGTCTCTAGCTGCATATATAGCACAAGATGGCCTAGTCGGCCATCATTGGGAAGAGAGGCCCCTTGGTCTTGCAAACTTTACATGCCCCAGAACAGGGGAATGCCAGGGCCAAGAAGTGGGAGTGGGTGGGTAGGGGAGCAGGGAGGGGGGAGTGTATAGGGGACTTTTGGGATAGTGTTTGAAATGTAAATGAAGAGAATATCTAATAAAAAATTTTTTAAAGTGAGAACTCAAAAAAAAGTTCTATTTGCCTGTAAAATTCATGATGTTTTTATTTTTAATAGCTGAGTAGTCAGTATTTCATTGTGTAAATGAACCACATTTTCTTTACCAATTCATAGTTGGAGGGACATCTGGGTTATTTCCAGTTTCTGTCTATTATGAATAAAGCTACAATGAACGTAGTTGAGCATGTGGGATGTTGGAGCATCTTTCGGGTATATGCCCATCAGTGATATTGCTGGGTCGTGAGGCAGAACTATTCTTGATTTTTTGACAAATCACCAGATTAATTTTCAAAGTGCTTGTACAAGTTTGCACCCCCACCATCAATGGAGGAGTGTTCCCCTTGCTCCACAATCTCACCAGCATGTGCTATCTCTTGAGGGTTTTTTTTTCTTGGGGTGGGTTCAAGACAGTGTTTCTCTGTGTCGCCTTAGCTGTCCTGGAACTAACTCTGTAGACCAGGCTGGCCTTGAACACAGAAATCCACTTGCCCCTGCCTCCCAAGTGCTGGGACTACAGGCATGCGCCACCACTACCTGGCTATCTCTTGAGTTTTTGATCTTAGCTGTTCTGATAGGTACAAGATGGAACCTCAGAGTTGTTTTGATTTGCATTTCCCTGGCAACTCCGGACTTTGAACATTTCTTTAAGTGCTTCTTGGCCATTTAAGATTCTTCTGCTGATAATTTTCTGTTTAAATCTGTACCCCATTTTTAAATTGGGTTATTTGGGGTGTGAGTGTCTAGCTTTTTAAGTTCTTTATAAATTTTGGATGTTAGCCCTCTGTCAGATGTAGGATTGGTGAAGCTCCTTTCCCAGTCTGTAGGTTGCCACTTTGTCCTATTGACAGTGTCCTTTGCCTTACAGAAGCTTTGCAGTTTCATTAGGTCTCATTTATCAATTGTTAGTCTTAGAGCATGAGACATTAGTGTTCTGTTCAGGAAACTGTTTCCTGTACCAATGTATTCAAGGGTATTTCCCAGGTTCTCTTCTATAAGATGTAGTGTATCTTGTTTTGTATTCAGGCCCTTGATCAATTTGGACTTGAGTTTAGCGCAGGGTGAAAAATATGGATCTCTTTGCATTCTTTTACATCAGACATGCAGTTAGACAGTCATCATTTGTTAAAGATGCTTTCTTTTTTTCCATTGTATACTTTTGGCTTCTTTATCAAAAACCAAAAGTGTGGATTTATTTCTGGGTTTTCAATTTGATTCCATTGATCAATGTGTCTGTTTCTGTACCAATACCATGTGTTTCTTTTTCTTTTTCTTTTTCCTTTTCTTTTCCTTTTCCTTTTTCTTTTTCTTTTTTTCTTTTTCTTTTTCTTTTTTATCACGATTGCTCTGTAGCACATCTTGAGGTCAGGGATGGTGATTCATTAAGATTGTTTTGGCTATCCTAGGTTTTGCTGCATTTGAAATAAATCATATAATTATAAACAAACACATATAATGACACTGAGAAAGGGAAGTATGCATGAAAGTACTTGTAATACAAAGGGCCCTGCATAAGGACCCTCCATCTTATGGGCGATATGAGGAAAGAGAAGAAAAGCAGGAATGAAGAAACAGATCAAACTATTCTTCAGCACATATCCTTTGAGGAAACATAAAATACCTGAAATTTTTATAATTTAAACAAATACCTATAATATATTATTGTCTGGTACCAATATGCAAATGACAGAGTAAGAAAAGCATATTCAGGGATATAAGTTGAACAGATTAAGCCCTGCCATAGGAAAACCAAGCACATCATTTTGAAATCAGAAAGCATTTCTAGTTAGTCAACAGTTATTTGTTGAGCATGTGTTATATGCCACATACTGTTGGTTAAAATGGGAGACACCACTGAACAAGGTAGGTGATACCCACCATGGGGAATATGCTTAATCTCTCTAAATGTCCAAACTTTCATCCTTATCACTGGAGAAATATCCAGTATTCCTATCTTACAGGATTGCTGTGTGGCTTGACAAGAGAAATGCAGAGAAGGTGTTTTGCACTGTCTGCTGCAGAGTAGACACATACTAAATGAAATAATTAGCTTGCCTGGGGATAAGTGGGTCATCAGCTCAGCTCTGAAAAAATGTATAGAGTTTTGATATGCAGAGACAAAAGGAAGATATTCAAGTAGAGAGAACACCATTAATTAATTAAGTCATTCATGCAAAGAAACTTTTTGATTGTATATGACATTGGCATGCATAGGCATAGTTCACTTACATGAATTCAGCTATACACACCAAGAGAAAATTGTTTAAATACTATGGGCAAATCATGCCATCATTCTGCTCAGTTAATATGTGCCTGGTTGAGTGTGAGATGAGAGGCGTGAATGGGCTCTGTCTCCTGCTGTGAACATCTCACTTTGCTGTGCCATTCTTTGGTTTAAAGAGAGGGAGGGGGTTCATATAGAATGACAAACTATGAGTGTAGGTCAAGAAATCTGAGGATCAAATAAAAAGAATACTAGAGAAAAGGCCAACAATACTACATTTTTCTGAGAAAAGGATGCAGTTCTCCACTATGTTACCATCCTAAAGCAGTACTCAAAATAAGTTTGATGCATAATTTAGACTTTATTTACTGACACTAGGGCCCATCCCATGTGCAAGGTGTAGCTTCATTAGGTGTGCCAGGCACTGAATTAGATACCTGAGACACAATGGTGAAAGAGGAGAGTGTAAAATTATAAAACAGACTTGATTGGCCTCTGAGCCTGAAGGTAAACAAAGTAAGCAAGAAACATAAAAAACAAAATAAAATAAAGCAGTAAATGTGGATCAGTATGTAAAAAAACTAAATATTTGTATTATAAGCATAGATAAGGTAGAAAAATATCAAGACAATCAATCATCAATATCATCAATCAAGATCATCAGTAGGACTAAAGAAGAAAACTTTCCCAAACTAGAGAAAAACCTATGTATATAGATTCAGGAGGCACACAGAACACCGAATAAACAAGACCAGCTAAGAAAATCCCTACATCATATCATAGCTCAAACACTAAGTATATATAACAAAGAAAGTATATGAAAGCTACAAGAGAAAAAAAACAAGCCATATATATAAAGGAAAACCATCAGAATAACCTTTGATTTCTCAGTGCAAACTTTCCAAGTCAGAAGAACCTGGAGCAATGTATTCCAAGTCCTAAAAGACTATGACAGTCACCCAGCAAAACTACACAGTGTAACTAAAGGAGAATGAAAACTTTCCCACAGTATATACAACAAAAAATTTACATTCAGCATATCAAACCTAAAGAAAATGAAGGAAGCATTATTGTGGGGGTGGGAGTGGCTAAAGAAAGAATGCACATAGCAGAGTGAATGTGGAAAGAAATATTCTTATGCTCCTACAAGACAAATAATGCAAAGAATAAAACCTACCACAGCTGGAGCAAAAAAACATTGGAATATAAAACCATTCCAAGTAACAACTTGAGGATCCAGAAAATGTAAAGCCTGTGTTACAGTAGCTTCAGAAGTAAATGTGGAGGGAATAAAAGACACTTGAGATCACATCTATAACCAAGGGTGTTCTGGCTAAGCTGGTGGAAGCTATTAGGACCAATTATAATGACAGCTATGACGAATCTGAAGCCACTGGGGAGGCAATGTCCTGGGTCCTAAGTCTGTGGCTTGGATTGCCAAGCTGGAAAAGGCATAGGCTAAAGAACTCTCCACTAAATTGGGTTAACTGTACACTAAGTTTTCTGTACATAAATATAATTACAAATTAAAAAAAACTACAAGTCAGCAATCGCCATCTGACAATTGAAACAAAACATTCCAGATGTGAAATGACGACGGTGAATATGTTCCTATAGTACAGAGGAAGGAAAGGAAAGCACTCTGCATTAAAGTGAGGAAGGTGGCTCCTTTTAGAGTTGAGGGGGGAGGGCATAGCAACAGAGCTATCTGTTGCCATTAAGGGATAAAGTCTAGAGTAGGATGGAGAAATGAAGATGAATTTCCTCAGTGCTTTCCCTAGTGTAAGAAAAGGGACTTTGGTTTTTCTGCATGTCTTTGGGATGGTAGCAATGTCAAGGTCAAGATTTCTAGAACCCAGATGGGATTAGGTTCTGACAGGCAAGGCATGACAATGATTCTCTCCCAATTATGTTCTATCTCATGTCCAAAGAAAAATAACTTCTAGTTTGCTCATATCATAGTAGTGTTTTATTGTACTTTACCCTATGGTAAAACCAACCACAAGGCACCAAGAGAATCAAAGGATCCTTTCAAGAGTCACTGCCATTGGCTGGAGAAATTCCTAGAACACACATGGCAGCTCACAACTGTCTGTAACTCCAGTTCCAGGAGACTTAACACCCTCTTTATGGCTTCCTAAGGCACCTGGCACACATGTGGTATAGAGTCAAACATGTAAACTACATATACACATAAAATATCATTAAAGAAATTTACACAGAATTAATACCACAACCTTCAAGGACCATAATAATGAAGTTTGGAGGCTATAAACCAAGACTAATTAGGTTGTTTCTTAACATGTCTGGGTTGGATAGGTGTCCTACAAGGATGAATGTGGTCTGCCCACCCAGCAGCAGCAAAATATTGTCCACAGAGATTATTTTCTTGTTTATTAGTATACAGTTCAGAGGAGTGTTCCTAGTGACAGTGACACCCACAATAGGCAGGACACTGGAATATTGAATCATGCCATTTACAGGAAAATGAATATGTTTTCATGTCTTCTCTTACATGCAGAATCTAGTTATAGAAATGCACATAATAGTAAAATGTAACATTTAGGAAGGGAATGAATGCTACAAATTAACAAAGGGAAGAAGGGTGAAAAGGAGACATGGGGGAGGGAAAGAAAAGATTCTAAGGATATATACAATGACCAGGATGTGTTAAAGTCATCTAGGAAGCAGAACTTACTACAGTTCTACCTGGAATGCTCTGAGCAGCTGAAGGTTTTGGTTTTTTTTAAATCAGAAACCCATAGCTGCAGTCTAATAAAAAACATTAGATAATACAGAACTGAGGGAAAGGACTGGGCAGTGTTTCTCAAACCCACCAAGGTCAATCAAAACAAGGAATGTGAGAAATGCTCATTGTCAAGAAGACCCTAAGGAGAAACAGTAATTGAATATAATGTGGAACCTGTGCTATTTTAGAAGAGAACATTTAGGCTTCAATTAACAATAATGTTATTGGTCATTAATTATAATAAATACATTGTGCTAACCCGAGCCCTAACCTGTGCTATCGTAGAAGAGAATATTTAGAGAGCAATCTGAATTAAGCATGGGCTTCAATTAATAATGTATTGGTCATTATTATAATAAACACATTGTGGTAATCTAATATATTAATAGGTAAACTAGTTGTTCATTATATGGGAACTAAAGTAATTTCTAAATTTACTATACATCTGAAAACATTTGATTTTATTTTTGTTATTTATTAATATTTCATTATTTGAAATTTAGTTTGCCCGAGCTGTGTGGATTCTTTATTCTTCCCCATTGTTTTTTGAGTTTATTCTTTTTTATAAATATCAGTCTTAATAATAAGTCTTAATAAAAGTTAAACAAGAATGTCTACAACTGTGTGCTTTTGGGAATCAAAACATAGGGGTTTGGGGAATCACACTTAGGTTAGTAAGATGGGTGGCAAGTGCCTTTACAAGTCAAAAACCTATTAACAAAATACAATAAAGGAGAGACAGGGTTAGAAGTGTAATAAAAAGGACGAATCAGAGTGCAAGAGTTGTAGCTAGAGGTATCCTAGACATGTTTTAGGAGTATGGGAGGCAACCACAGCAGTAGTTTCAGGAACTCCTCAGTGCTAATCATCTTACTAGAGGGATGAATACAGGTGTGGTTATCAGGTAGGATGCTGAAGCTTGTACAGCAGTGAGTGGCAGGTAGGTGGCTCAGGAGGTTTATCCTCCTGCTGCTCAGTGCTATTAAATTCCAAGGTTAGTCCTAGTTAATGTAATTTGCTTCCAGCCACCTGAGGGTGGGGATTGCCTTTACCTACATAGGTTCTCTGATCTGAGCCTGTACTTCTCAACTCACATTTTCCCTCTGTGTCCCCTGCCCCGCCAAACTTTTCACAACTGCTTCACAGGACTGTCTCTTTACAAGAAGGCTGTGGTAAATTAAATTCAGATTACACATCTCCAGGTTGGTTCTCATTTTAGACCCCAGAACAGCTTAATTTCAAACAACAATTATTTCAAGATGTGTTCCAACATCTCATGTCTGGGTCACAGGAAGAAACAAAATACGATTTCTATTTACAGGGACACATCTCTCAGAGGGATAATGGTCTCACTAAAACTGCAACTGGGATTGTGAAGGTTGTGAGCTTGTCACAAAAGTAAGCCCCCTACTGTGTTTTCAGCAGGGCTGTCTGGCTCATCTTCTGGAAGGATCTTCTGCTCCCCACCCCGACCCCACCCCACCAGCACCTGCACAGATAGATGGTGATGCTTTTTCTGTGGATAACTTCTTTTCTGTGCACCACCTGTTTAAAGCTCCGTACTGTTCCATATCATTGTGAATTCCTGGTGCTCTTTTTTTTTCAAGAGTCTTTTTTCTTATACATATATCCATTTGCCCAAGAATTTCATAAATTCATTGTTTTTAATAGCTGAGTAGTACTCCATGTCACAAAAGAAGTACTCCATGTCACTAGATATGCACTCACTGATAAGCGGATATTAGCCCAGAAACTTAGAATACCCAAGATACATTTTGCAAAACACAGGAAAACCAAGAAGGAAGACCATCGTGTGGATACTTCATTCCTCCTTAGAATAAGGAACAAAATACCCATGAAAGGATATAGGTACAGAGACAAAATTTAGAGCTAAGATGAAAGGATGGACTATCCAGAGACTACCCCATCCGGGAATCCATCCCATCATCAGCCACCAAACCTAGATACTAATGCTCATGCCAACAAGATTCTGCTGAAGGGACCCTGATATTGCGGCCTCTTGTGAGGCTATGCCAGTGCCTGGCAAACACAGAAGTGGATGCTCACAGCGAGCTATTAGATGGAACACAGGGTCCCCAATGGAGGAGCTAGAGAAAGTACCCAAGGAGCTGAAGGGGGCTGCAACCCTGTAGGTGGAACAACAATATGAACTAACCAGTACCCCCTGAGCTCATGTCTCTAGCTGCATATGTAGCAGAAGATGGCCTAGTCGGCCATCATTGGGAAGAGAGGCCCCTTGGTCTTGTAAACTTTATATGACCCAGCACAAGGGAAGGCTTGGGCCAAGTAGTGCGAGTGGGTGGGTAGGGGAGCAGGGGNGGGGGGGGGGGNNTAGGGAACTTCCGGGATAGCATTTGAAATGTAAATAAAGAAAATAATAATGATAATAAAAAAGACTTGCTTTCATCATGATATCTGTTCACAGCAGTAAAACCCTAACTAAGACAGGAGGTTTAGGACTTTTAAAAGTTATGTCTTGAAGAGTGACTTTCTTCCCATTCTCCACCACTGTCTCCTAACTTGTTTGATTCTACTTCCCAATTTTCATCACAGGAAGAATTGCTTTTTAACTTTGATCAACTGGCAAGTCAGTCTAATTTGTACAGTGAGCCATAGAGCCCAGAGGCAGCAAGAATAAATAGCCAGGTTTGTTGGAAACTTTCAGAGACTCAGATTCAAATCTTATCTATAACACACAGTAGGCAAACAGTCCTCTCTGTGCAAGTAATACGAAGCACATGACTTTGTCCCACAGAAAGAAAATACATGGCTAGAAATGAGGTGGTAGAGCATCAAGAAGAAAAGCTCCAGATTTTGAAGGCATACACATTGGTTAGGATCAGTGTGGAAAGACTAGCACATAATAGGCCTTTTATAAGCTAAAACCATTAATGCTTGCTAATGCTCAGATTCAACTGAGAAAAGATGACTTCAGAAGCCCTAGCAGGCAAAGGCCAGAGAGAGTTAGGAAGGTGCTAAGGAGTGCTCAGAAGCTCCAGTTCCCACCACTATGGAGTTTTGAAAAGAAGGTTGTCTAACATCTCTAAGCCTCAGCTGACTCATCTGTAAAATGGACAAGGCTGTGATACCCACCTCACAAGGATTTGGGTGAAGATGGCAAATTGCCTGCCATTTACTAGGTGCCTAATAAAAATAGCTACTTTACCTTTTCAAGGTAAAACAATTTCCAGCCAAAGCATTAATACCAGTGCTTCCTTTTCTTTCATGAAGCAGTCTATATCTGATTAACTCTTTAGAAGTACCTCTTGGGGTAGAACTATAATGTGTCCTTCACTTCAGAGGCTCAAATTCTGTGCTGAGGAAATTAATGGCCTCTGAACATCATTTGCATAAGTACTTCTGTTATTACAATGATATTTAAAAATGCATCCTGATCCCATACTATACTGGGTACAGAAATGGAGCTGCAAAGACCAGACATACTCCTGCCTAGAGATTAGCTGCTCCTTGATCCCTTCTCCCTCAGAAGCTCTCTGCTGGTCTGTTTTTGCTGAGATAGGCTAGAAAACTTCTGGCCATTGAAATGGCAGTGGAGGACTTAAGACTTCAAGTTCCCCATGACAAGAGACAAAAACTCTAGCTTTGCAATAAACCTGAAAACAAAACAAAACAAAACAAACCCAAGCCAAACCCCAAAAGCTGTTTACCACATCTGGCCTCTTATTTACCACATCTGGCCTCTAGTAACTTCCTAGTGACTATGACCTCCTGAGGCTGTGGACAGCCTTCTGACCTTAGGAAAGACTTGACTTTCTCTGAGGCTTCCCAACATACCAACCAATTACATCCAGTTGGCTGGTTCCTAAAATGGAGTACTTGAGATTACATGTGAGTGTACCCCAAGTTTACTTATCACTGTTTCTCTGAAAAACTCAGGCATTGCCTCAATGTCCAGTTGTCCAGGTATATACAGGCTGACCAAAATTCTGTAACCATCTCCTGGTTGTGGCATTTGGGAAAGTTTCTCAATCTTGCTATATTCAAATTTTGTCATTTGTAAGTCACAAGAACACTATCTTTCCATAGCTGTTAGATTTGAATAAGACAATGCTTAACAAATGTTGCAGAAACACTCAGTAAATGGTAGCTATCATGGTAATTGTTAAACCAAGTTGTTTTTAAAAGCAGATAGATCATTGGTTCTCAACCTGTGTGTTGAATATCAGATAATCTGCATATCAGATATTTATATTACAATTCATAACAGTAACAAAATTACAGTTATGATGTAGCAATGAAAATGAAAATGTCATGCTTGGAGTCACCACAACATGAGGGACTCTTTTAAAGGATTGTTAGCATTAGGAAGATTGGAAACTGCTGAGATAGATAAACTCAAAACATTTCCATCTCAGGGCTATGGTTTGAAGGTGAATCTACTCAAGTGTTTTCTTTTCTTTCTTTGTTTCTTCCTTCCTTTCTTTCTTTCCTCAAGTGTTTTCTTTTTTTTCTTTTTCTTTTTCTTTTGTTTTTGTTTTTTTGTTTTTGTTTTTTTGAGACAGGGTTTTCTCTGTATAGCCCTGGCTGTCCTGGAACTCACTTTGTAGACCAGGCTGGCCTCAAACTCAGAAATCCACCTGCCTCTGCCTCCTGAGTGCTGGGATTAAGGGCATGTGCCATCATGCCCGGCTTTCCTCAAGTGTTATCAATGGTCAAAATATTTCACAATTTTGGTCAAGAAATAGCTGATAACAATGGAAGGAAGAGTCCTCTTACATTTGTTTTGTACAGATGTGAATGCTGAGTTATTGGAGAAATCCATCTCTCATATTTTGGGTAGAAATGGGAATTGTTACAAGCTGTCTGGAGTGTCATTCTCTTCTAAATTAACTATCTAGCTGCACATCATCCCAGCGATACCACTCTGTGGACTCTATTCCCAACAACTTAAAAGCACTGGAAATCAAAGGTATGGCTTTGAGCAGGAGTATGGCCAAGTCAATTGTGCTTCCAAATAGATGCCTTTTTAATGTTAGCCTTTAAAAGAAACAAGTGGTTTCCATGGTGTATTTTTAAGTGAGGGAAATAACCATACGTACTTGGATGTCACTGTTGTAAAGTCAAATGAGCAAAACATCCCTCAAGAATGTATTACTACATATATTCTATATAATTATACAGGCCAGCAAATACACATTTAAATATGTTCCAGTTTCTCTCACTTCCTGTATTTTTTCCCAGGAAGGTTGAGATGTAATGAGGAAGGCCTCATTTTTCATACAAAAGACATCTTTAGTGAATATTTGTAGTTTTTCTATTGCTTAGTATTATTTAGGCAAATGTAGGTTTTGTACACATGCTCCGAGAGACTACCAACAAGATGTTACTGGGGCATTTCTCAAAAACACAAAAAATAATTTCCTCATTTCTTATTTTATACAAGCAGAATTTTCAAATTTCACTTAAATGTTATGTTCTAAGTTGGTGAGCAATTGGCCGTCCTCCTCAGAAGGAAATTGGGCTGGCAGCTTTGGGGCTAACTGGGTGGGATGGGCAGTTACCTTTGGTGACTTTGAAATTTTGTTCCATATGTCGTCTGAGTCATCAACTCAAAGAAACTAAAATTTCCCTTAAGCACTGAATTTCAAGAACCATAAGCTCTCTCAGAGGCAACAGTTATACAAAAGGTTTCTCAGTAGGGACCATCAGCTGTCTCCCAGCATCTCTGTCTTATTCCCATTGCAGGTCTGGTCTCATGTAAACTTCTCTGCCCAGAAAAATCCCTTACATAGCCTTTTGATGCAGGATTCAGCATTATATTCTCATCCTTGTAATGAAGGCCCCCTGTTATATTTCTCTGTTTATAAAGTTTCCCCTGAGGTTAAAAACCTTCAATCTCAGAGGAAAACTTCTCAACAAATAGGATGTAAAAGGGAAATGAGGACAATTTTTGAGGACAATGTTTCCGGTGAGGTAATAAACAACATGATGTTCGAAGGTGAGATGAACTGCTCCACATCCCTCAGGGGAGCTCTTTAAGGTAGGAAGTAGACAACTTAAAGGGTTTCAGAAAGTCCCTGAAGATTCAGAAGGTCCTTCCTTCCCCCAAGAATATATAAGCTAAGACTGCCAACCTGAAAAGAAGACTCTCAAACAAGCCAAGCTACAAAGAAGGTTTAGGCAAACTGAGCTTCTTAGACCAGGCAGCCTAGACAGAGCGGAGATCAGCCAAGTAGCTTGAAAGATGCAGAGACCGGTTGAACTGCCTAGAAGAAACAAATACCAGTTGTGCTGCCTGGAAGACCCTCAAGACAAACTGAGACATTGAGAAAGCACACCCTCCAATGTGCTGAGCTACCTGAATGTTGTGCTGGGGTAGGCATTTGGTGATGGAGCTGCTTTTGACTCATTTCTGCCTATATATTACCCAACTAAAACTCATTGGTTCACCAAGTTGGATTTTGGTGGTATCTATACTTTGGTCTTTTATCAGTTCCCTATCTGTAGTAAGTAGATATTTGTTCAAGTCTCCCCAGAATTAGTGTCACGCAGCACTCTTGGCCGTGCATGTACATTTTTAAGAATGTTCTCACAATGCTCAACCCTACAACACTGTGTTCATTATAGGTCACAGGTGTGCTGTGATTAGGCCTGGTCTCTTGCCTTTTTGAAGGCATCAGTTTCAGCAGAAACATGGAATATCCCCAAAGCTGTGTTAAGTTACTATGTCATTTGTACCTCCTTTACTGGTTATTTAATAAACGTGTATCAAGTCCCAGGTTCTGTAATGAACCTTGGAGAAATAAGAGGAAGCATAACTTGAGGCACTCTCTGTTCCTTTGTACAGCATATATCAGGGGAGATGGGCAGTACGTTAGTAAACAAATGAATAAATAAATAATTACAAGTTGCTCATCTGAAAAGAAACAAGAGTGCTGAGAACCATCAGCAAAACTCATTAAACAATGTGACTTACTCACGTGTGCCATATTTCTAGTGTGGATAGTATGGCTTGATTAACTTGCTTAAAGTGTTGGTAAGCTTAGAAATGCTTTTTACTTGTTTATGGTTTTCAAAGTGACTATATTCTAATAGCAGAACTGCTATTCATGTTGCAGTTGCCAGTGTGAGACAGGAAGAAGTAACACATGAACACCAAAACTCACCAAACAAAACAGTAGAAGGAGGTTGCCATGCATGTCTGTAATTGGACAGAAACTGTGGACTTTCTTAGTGGCTATTGGACTGCTATGCCAATGGATTTGAAAGGGATTATTGACATCGTTTTTAAAATCCCTTTATCAGAACATCTCTCAAGATTAGCTCTAGCTTTGCTCAGGTTAAGGGGAAAAGATTAAAAACATAATTCAGCAGAAGAAGTAGCACTAGTATAGTAGCTGTGTGTGCATGCATGCATGCGTGTACTGGCTGGTTTTGTGTCAACTTGACAGAAGCTACAGTCATCAGGGAGGAAGGAGCCTCAGTTGAGGAAATGTCACCCTAAGATTCGATTGTAAGCCCATTTGTGGGTGGTGCCATCCCTGGGCTGCTGGTTCTGGATTCTCTAAGAAAGCAAGCTGAGCAGCCATGGGGAGCAAGCTAGCAAGCAGCTCTCTGCATGACCTCTGCATCAGCTCCTGCCTCCACTTTCCAGCCCTGTTAGGGTTCCTGTTCTGACTTCCTTCAATGATGCATTGTGCTGTGGAAGTATATAAGCTGAATAAACCCTTTCCTCCTCAATTTGCTTTTTGGCCATGGTATATCATTGCAGCAATAGAAACCCTGACTAAGATAAAGTGTGTGTGTGTGTGTGTGTGTGTGTGTGTGTGTGTGTGTGTGTGTGTGTGTGTGCATATGCATCTTATAGCACAGACGTAGAGGACAGAGGTCAAATTTCTGGACTCTGTCCATAGACTTTTGGGATTCAATTCAAGTCATCATGTTTATAAGGAAAAAGTTTTATCAGCTTGAGCCATCTTGCCAGCCCCCAAAGACTTTTGTTTTAAAAAGAAGTATTCATACCAGAAAAGAAATAGAACTGCTTACCTTATAAAACACCAGAGACACAATTCATTCTCCCTGCCTCTGTGTCTAGCCCCATCCCTGTCTCTTCCCACTCTCTCTTTCACATACATACACATGCACTCAGGCATGTCCACATGCATACACACACACACAGGACACCTGACAATTGTCAGTAGTAACATGCTGGGAGAGAGGATTACAGACTCCCTGTCCTTGTCCTCATCTCTCATTCTCCAAAGACAGCTAGGAGCAAGATGAAGGGATCCCTCCAACCCTGACCCCTGACCCCTCACTCCTGACTCCTGACCTTGGCTGAGTTCTAGCCTAGAACCAGATCTAGTTTGCAGAAAAATCCTGCTCTATGTTGCTGAAGTTGCTGCCCCAGGACTTTTAAACCAGTGAATGGAACTCTCGAACCACAGATATGTGCTTGGCCTACAAAGGACTGTAGCATTCAATCTATGTCCTCAGCTGGTACAACATAGCTGAGAGTCAAGATATGCTTGTAGAAAAAAAATCAGTCCTAGAGTCTGTCATTTAACCAGACTCGAAGTCAGAACTTCTTTTTAAATTCATTATTCAATTAATTCATATTTTCTGTAAGTATCCAAAGTCTGTTTATTAGAATTAATTTTACTGGTAAGGCTTCTAAATGTATCACAAATTCGTCTTATTCAATAGAACATTCTGTACATCATTTAACCTTTTTCTGATGACTCGGGGTCATCAATATGAATATCCTTTATCGTCCCTCATCTGCTTTTGCATTATTCTGAATTCTCTTTCTTTCCACATCTGGCTGTCAGCTGTCACTGCTAACCCACAGTTAATGAGCTTGCCTCTCCCAACCCTCTTAGCTCTCAGCTAATCACTGATAATAACAGCAAAAACTACATTGATCCTCTGCAACATGCCAGGCCCTGTGCTAAGTAATTTGCATGGATTAATTAATTAAATCCACAGAACAACTCTTAAAGCAGGTACAATTATTATCCCCAAATTACAGATGGAGTAACCAAGGCCCAGGAGGGTCAAGTAATTTGCCTGAGGTTACACAGCAACCATGGACTATAATTAGGATTTGACCCCTGCTCTGCTAGTCTCAATAGTTTAAGTCCTTTTACCACCACACACACCAAGGTCATTCAAACCTTTTAAACAGTACACAGACCAGAATTGTTTTTTGTTTGTTTTGTTTTGTTTTGTCTTTTTTTTTTTTTTAGTGTAATACTCTAAAGCTAACGGTCTAGCACCAGCATATCTGTTACTTGGAACAAACTGTTACATTCTGATCTAGTCTGCGGTGTCACTGCCATCCACCCTCCTTGTGATCACTAATAACACTGGTCACGATTAAATGATTTTCCAGTCTATCAGTAAGTCATAACCTGGAAAATACTCTCATGTATTTCTGCAAACAATATGAGGTGGCAATATCCATGATGTTGGTGTGAAGTAGAAAAAGTTGGTCTTTCCTTCTGATGCTTAAATGCATCTGTCAAAAACATATGCTAGGGTGCTGACTTTGTTACATAGTGACTATATATATATATATATATATATGAATGACATGATGACATGACTACTATTTGCCAGAAAATGGTTTAAAATAAATAAATCTCCATTCTAAAATTATGTACACGGTCATTATACAAAATGATATTGAGAACCTTATATATAACTTTACATGCTAGACATAGAACCCAGGAAATAAAATACGTAAGAGTGTGTATCAAACTGGTAAATTGTCCCAGTGTATCTGCCCATTCAGAATTTATGACAAGTCTTTTGTCTCTTTAACATTTGTATGCCGGATTCACAAATCAGATTGCCACAGAGAATACAGGGCATGCAGCTGAATTAGAATTTCACTAAATAATAAAAACTTCAGTATAAGTATGACTCACATGACATTTTGCATATAGTCACACTAAAAAGTTGATTATTGATCAAAAATTACTAAAAATATAAATGTTGTATGTCATCATTGTAAAGAAATGGTTAAGTATTTGAGCTGATGGGATTGTTCATTAGCTTGGTTCCCTCTTATAATGCTATATGGATTACAACATCATACTTTACTTCATAAATCTATATAGGGGTCATTTCACAATTAACAATAAAATTTAAAACTAAGGAACACATTTAGAAGTCTTCCTGCTTATTTGAATTTTACATTTTCATGGACATCCTGTGTTATTCTATAAATCTGTTTTCCAATGCAGAGCTGAATTGATCCACCTCAGGGAACTGAATCAGTGATCCAATGAGACAGGAGCTACGTGGAAATTCTGTTGAAATAGTTCTGGGCCTGTTAGAAGGCAGAAAATAGGTCAAGGCCAAGTGTGCAATAGGAGAAGAGGAAAAAGGAAAGTTGTTAGAGTGCATCTGTTATGGGGGCTTTGAGGAACAGACTAATGGAGGAAGGCTCCATGGCCAAGATAGAGTTAGAACAGGGAGTTTGGAGAACCAATTCAGGGCCTCTTTGTTTCAAGAGACAAAGCTGAAGCTGAGTGGAAACTTTGTCAGTTCAGCAACAGATGAGTATAATGAGGCCATGTGTTTGGCCATTTAAAGAGCATTCTCAGAAGGCTGTGAGAGGACAATGAGCCACTTGGATCTCTATAAAATACATACGAGCACTCTACCATGACGGAAAAATCATTATGGTGCTGAACTCCCACTAAATGCATGACACTGTACCAACTCTGCTATCAATATATCACCTTGGTGGGATTTCCCAATGAAGCTCCAAGGCAAACACCATTACCACCTTCATTTCTAGGTGAAAAACCTCAGGCCAGTGGGTAGTAGGGAATCTGCCCAGGGTCACAGAGCTTATAAATGACAGAGCTGGAACTTGAACTCAGATATATCATGCTTTCCACCAGCATATTTTAAGGCTAAAAGGCTCATGAAAATAAATAAAGGAATGCTGGAGAACAAACATACTTTCTGAAGTATTACACGAAGGGACAAAAACCATGAACAAATGGACACTCTAATCCTTACATCATCCGTGTATCATAGTGGTGGGGAGGAGAGGCTTCTATTGTTGTCCTGGAGCTTCCCAAGCAGGCTAGGCTGCCTGGTCAGTAAGCCACAAGGACCCACCTATTTCTGCCCACACGCCCTGTGCTGTAATTATAGCGAACTCTACCATACTTTAATTGTTTCATGGGTGTTCTGGGCATTAAACTCGGGTCCTCATGATTGGAAGGCGAACACTTTATTGACTTCATCTACCCAGCTCCAGCAAGGTATCCTTCAACCCTAAATTATAACCTTGTCAAAGCAAAAAGCAAGGTAGTAAAGTGGCATAGCCAAGCTTCCCCAGAAGTCCCGGATTCCCCTGGCACCTCAGAAGGGGAGGAGAAGCTCTTACCATACAAACAATCAGGGAAACTCACCCTCTAATCTGTGTTGCTCCATGGGTTTAAAGCCTTACAGTAAATGCAGCAAACATTTGAGATCACAGAGTTAGTCTCCCAGTCAACATTCTTTCTGTGACAGGGACAACAAAAAGCCAAGAATCCAGAGGAGCATTAGCCACAGATGGTTTTTTTGTTATCAAGATTTGAGGACTGTGATTATTTGTGGTCAGTTCATTTTCTCCCACCCCTACCCCAACCCCCAGAAGACCAGCTGAGCTAAGCAAGATCAAATCAGTCAGTGAACTAAAAGGCTGCAGTCTACATGATATTCTGATATTAGTTCTCTGGGACTTGGAGAAAGAAAGAGAGAGAAAGAGAGAGAGAGAGAGAGAGAGAGAGAGAGAGATCGTTTGCTGATTTCCTCAGTATAAAGACAGCCACCACGATGGCTGGTTCCAAGCTGCCCAGATATCCTCACTGAATGGAAGTATCATATACAGCAGCTTTCCATCAGCTTCACAAGCCAAGTCAACTTCAGCAACACACTGTCCATGCAGTGCACTAAATAAGAAGTGGCTTTGCTGAATAGCAGTTTAGTTACGTAATAGGGTTTGCTACAAATACAGATATGGATCTGAATTTTTTGTATATGCTTTTACTAATATAAAAATTACATTCAGTATACTATTATATATATAATATATATATATTATATATATATTATATATATATATATATATATATATATGAGATCTCTCGTAGCCTAAACTAGCTTTGAACTTCTTATCTTCTTGCTTCTACCTCCCTAATACTGGGATTGGAGGCCTGGGCCACCACATCTGTTATATGCTATGCTTAGGGTAGAACCCAGAGCTTTGTGAGTGCTAAGCATTCACTCGACCACTGTGATACATGCCCAATCCCATTCTCATTGTCACGTTTAATGTTCGGTTTATACACACAAACACGGAAATAAAGTAGTCATATGTGCCATTATATCAGTTATTAGTAAATAGCAGTTACATGCAAATTTTACTTTTTCCTTTCTTAGTATTTCTAGATCACTTTCTTTATAATTGTCACATATTCTATATTCATATGCATGTATCTATCTCTATGTTCATATAGTTAGCTTTCTGTATTCATGGGCTCAGTGACTTTTGATCCAAACCAACTGCTTTAGAAGCTATGCATAGTGGCACATGCTTTTAATCCCAGCACTTGGAAGACAGAAGCAGGTTGATCTCTGTGTTTCAAGGCCAGCCTGGTCTAAATAGCATTCCAGGCTATCTAGTGAGACCCTGCCTCAAACAAATCAAAACAAAACCAGAAATAATAAAACATTTTAGAAAAGTATAGTATTATATTCTGAATATATCTGGACTTATTTGTATAATTATTGTCTAAACAGTTAGTATGACTGCTATTTATTTTGCACTGGGTATTGTCAAAGATATTTTTTTATTATTTTCTTTATTTACATTTCAAATGCTATCCCAAAAGTTTCCTATACCCCACCCCCGTCCCTGCTCCCCTACCCACCCACTCCCACTACTTGGCCCAGGCCTTCCCTTGTGCTGGGTCATATAAAGTTTGCAAGACCAAGGGGCCTCTATTCCCAGTGATGGCCGATTAGGCCATCTTCTGCTACATATGCAGCTAGAGACACAAACTCAGGGGGTACTGGTTAGTTCATATTGTTGTTCCACCTATAGGGTTGCAGACCCCTTCAGGTCCTTGGGTACTTTTTCTAGCTCCTCCATTGGGGACCCTGTGTTCCATCCAATAGCTGGCTGTGTCACAGATAATTTAAGGTATACTGAAGATGTGCATATATTTTAGGCAAATACTGTATCATCTTTTTAAATCTGGGCTCATCTTTGTATGCGTGTGCATGCGCACAAGTTCATGTCTATGCAAGTATGTGTGTATATATACATGTCTGTGCACATATTATGTGGCGATCAGAGGGTGACACTGAGTGTTCTTCCTCAGATATTGTCCACTCTTATCCTTTTTTTGTTTTTATTTAGTTTTTAGATAGTCTCTTCACTGGCTGACTGGGCAACAAGTCCTAGGATGTACCTGCTTCTGCGTCTCCAGGAGCAAAATGACAGACGAACAGCATCACAACTGCCATGTTTACATGAGTACTGGGATCAAACTCAGGTCCTCATACTTTCATTGCAAGGACTTTACCAACACTCAGCCTTTCTGCATTATCATACTTAAAAGATTGGAGCATCTAAGGGTCTTAGTTTCTGTGTGTGGTCATGAAACCAAACCTTCATGGACACTGAATGACTTATGTTATGTGCACATACACACATATACACACTGTTACACATCAGTGTTTGAAACAAGAACATGATTTATTATTTGCATGGAGGCTGGTATGTAAAAACAAAAACAAAAACAAAAACAAAACGCCTCAGAATCTCAACCATCTTCTCATGCCTTACCCCACTTTTCTAAGTGCTACTAAAATAGAGAAAGTCAATTTCCAATATTCCAGTGTTCCACCAGACCGTGCCCTTACCAAAGACTTGCCGCGGCACATGAAGGAAGACCGGTTTACAGCAGCAGTCAAGTTATTAGCACCTCATTATTGTCTTCTAACAAATGAAGAGCAACTGGGGCAAAGCAGTTTTGAGAGACCTTTACTATGCAGATTTGAGTTCTCCAGACTAAATCAGATCATTTGTATCATTCCTACAAGTACCTTGCAGAAAAATATAGGTCCTTAGTCCTCTATTTAGTTTACTAGGCTAGCTGGCAGAATTACTGTTGTTCAGTTACAATATGACTTAAATAGACTTGTAGGAAAACTCACAATTAAAAGGCAAGCATGTGTATTTGGCAATTTTCCTAAAAAACCACCTATCATGAAAAATGTCACGACTATGGGAAAACGTGCTCCAGATTTCCAACTGACTTACATACTAATGTCTGCAACATGACATGATTCATTTGTAAATTGGGGGCTGTCAATTGGGGACCAGGTGGTCTGATCTAAATAGATCAGAGCCTTATGCTTCTCATATGGAAATGTCTTTACAGATGTGCTATTGTGATCAATGAATAATTTTAAAGCAATTGGGAAATGTTAATTATTGATCCTTGCTTGCCTCACTAAAGGGTCTACAAAATACCACACAAATTCCGTTTGTTGTATACATTACCAAGTATCTGTGCCGATTGGCTTCTGCCTCCCCACCCCTGGCTATTTTCAAGTGATTTGCTTACAAAGTTCAGATTTACTCAAAAAGAGCGAGGCTAAAATCAGCAATCAATTGTTATCACTTTGAACATATCGTTAAAAAATACATACTTGAAAAACCAAGGCAGGAGGATTGCTCCAAGTTTGAGGTCAGCATGAGCTATGAAGTGACACCTTGTCTCAAGGTAAAATAAACAGACAAATAAATAAACAAACAAATAATGAAAAATGCAGTTACCTTTACACAAAAATGCAATTTCCTCTTTTCAAGCGATCGAAACTACTGTGGGACGGTTTCCCAGAACTGATCTTCGCCCCTGATTCAGTTCTTGTACCTGGTTATCACTGGAACACCTGTCCCCAGCTTTCTAGCTTCTTCTTTCAGAGTACTTCAACCCTTTTCTTTATGAATAAGAAGAAGCTACTTATTTCTTTATTTTAGTAGAGGAGGACTATTATTTTGATCTGTTCTTCAAATGTGTGCTCTGTGGTATAAAAGCCCACTAACCCAGAAGGTTATAGCATTGATTTCAGGCCCCTCAATGGGCATACTTCTATCTTTGGTACATAAGGGTTACACTCTTACTGGAGACATATAAAAAGGAAACTGAACACCCAGACTAAGCCCAAGGACAGTTTGAAGTCAAGATGGTTAGCCTCTGAAATTAAACGCTTACTGTCCTTGGTCTACCTAAAAGATTATTTTCTCACTTCACAGGCTTCCCCTTGCAGGACTCTGACTCATCACCAGAAGCTCCTTTTTATCCTAGATCAGGTGATAAAAGAGGCAGTTGGGAAACTGCATCCAGTTCTTTGAAGGTAGGACGCTAAAGCCCAGAGGGCACTAACACTCCAAGCTCAGACGGAAAGGGTCAAACAAGAGAAACATGGCCCCATCCCCATTCTGTAAAAGAGCAAACTCCTCATCAATTCCATCATTCTTGAGTAAGAATAGAAGTGGATGGGAAGAAAATCCAGTGTGTGTGTGTGTGTGTGTGTGTGTGTGTGTGTGCGCGCGTGTGTGTGCGTGTGTTTCAGATTGTGTTGGGACACAATGGATCCCTTGACTATTTTCAAGTTTCAGGAATAATAACTTTGTGGTAATTCTGTTTCACTTGTCTTTCTCCTTAGCCAAGTGATGTTCCTTGAGAGCAAGAGATTAACAGAAATTCTCTAAAAGAGTTTTCTAAAAATCCAATATTAACATATGAAAAGTAGTGTACAACCTAACAGATTGTCTTAATTTGGTAAAGAAAAAAAATTGTGAAATTGATGCGACAAATTTCCTTCCATGTTTTGGCTCTTAAACTGCAATGTCCCTGAACTGATATTACTTGGTTTGTGAGTTCTGGAAACACAACTAGTCTCTTTCTACCAATTAATGTATGTCACAAGTGTATAATGAATACATGGTTTGTATTTTAAGAAGAGATATTTTTGTATGAAGTTCATCATTTATGGAAGGATGTCAGCAGACTGGCTAAGAACTCAGGCCTGAGTTAGAGACTAGGATTAGGCAGAGTCCAATAGGAAGCCAACAGCCGAGCACAGTGCTTGGCCCACATTGGACCTTCAACAAATACTGAGTGCTGCCTCTGCTCTCATTATTAATTACTCCTTTCATCGAGTAATCCCCCCAATCCTCTTTACATTAAAAGCAGTTCAAGGAACACTATAAACGTTTCTGATCCTGGCTGAAGCTGTGGAGTATTGTGGACTAATCACCTTTACAGATCTATGGTCTTTCCTAATAGCAGCAAAAGAAATCCAAACATATGCCTGATAAGCTCTTGTGATTCTTCCTAATTGCAGCCTGGCTCTCTGTCGCAGCTGGAGGACACACTGTTCCAAGATTCCTTCTGCTACTCTCCCATTAATCACAATATGGAATCCTCAAACTCGGATGATGTATAGCAGCATATACTGCTTTATACACAGTTCTGACATTATTTGTAAAATAGTCCATCTAATAGAGATCCCACGAAAATGCGCTCCTTTCCAGTTGGTTGCTCATTATTAACAGGCTTATTTCAATTAGTCTGTGTGGTAAGAATGAATGCTATTGGAACTGATGGCTTCGTGTCATGAGGAAATGGCAGTGCTTTTTACTGGTCTTGCCAAATTTAGCAAGCAAAAGTACAGGATGCCAGTTTAATCAGAATCACAGATAAACTACAAAGGCGTGTGTGTGTGTGTGTGTGTGTGTGTGTGTGTGTGTGTGTGTGTAAGTGGATCATAAACACTGCATGAGATAAACTTAGGCTAAAAAGTTACATGTTACCTGAAACTCAAATTCGACAGATCATCTTAAATTTTACCTGGCAACCATGTTTTTACAAGTCCATATGTTACAGACTTCCTAGAACAAAGAATAAGTACATTAACAAACCACCAGAAATTATCAACAAATCATGGTTAGGTATACACTCAAGTTAGGCTACTTTGAAATGAATCTCATGTTGCAAACTAGAGCTTCAATCCATCCCACTGAGAAAGGCTTCTGCTAGTTCACAGAGGTCATATTTACCTGTAGTTAGTGGCATTTCCTTGTTCCTAGATAAGATACGACAGAGGGAAGCGTTTGGTTCCAGGTGAGTGGGAAAGGTTGTAAGAAATGAGAAGATAACAGTGTTTGCTTCAGGTGGGAATGTATCAAGCAAACCGCTCTTCCTGACACACATTCACAACACCAGTAAGTAATCATAATGGTTCTATTAGCACCCATTAAAATCTCAGGCCTGTTTCATTCAGATTTATGTGAAGAATATTCTGACTGCACAAGTGCCATCACTTTCCTTGTCCAGAGGCAGAGGGGTGCCACGAGGTTGGCATTTAATTAATGACAATGAGACTAGAGAGATTCAACATCATGCCCCGGCTGTGTTCTCAGTGGAGTAGCTACTTCAGAATCTGAAAGGAAAGGAGCTGAAGACGGGGGAGCCACTGGCATCCTCATGAACATTAGTAAAAATCAGACGAGAGCTATCTTTCCCACAGCATTCACGAGACAGGAGAACTAAGGAAATTAAGCACAAACTTGTCCCTTTCCCCTGTGTCACTGTGCTCCTAGCGACACTGCCAGGTTGCTATTAATCAGATCATTTCAACCCCATCGACTGGAGCCGCTGTTTGGGGGATATATCTGGATTGTAGGAAGATTTCAAGCCTCCCAATGTACTTAGCACGTCACAGTGAGGGAAGAAGGACAGGAAGATGCAAGGGAAGCATTTTGATAGGCTCTAATTTTTCTCTATATAGTAGGTCTTCAAATTACAAAGTGTGTTTTTTAAAAACATAACTATAAAGCATTTGCACATCATTCTCCATGGCCACTCATTTCCCCAAATAAAACACAAGGCTGTGAAGTATCAACTTCTCTACCCCTGTCTTGTACTACTATCTTTAAATCTTCTGTTAATCCAAGAAGGAAGCCATGGTATTCTCCGGCTTGGAGAGTTTCCAATAACATGGTCCTATGGAATAGCCATGTAGTATGTTCAGGATATGACAAGGTTTGGAGCAAAAACCTTAGCTTTGAATCCTGAATTTGTGACTTACTGTGTTACCATTCTTCCTTAGGCCAGTGGCCTTATCTGTAAAATAGATAGATTAGACCTAATGAGAAAATGCACATGGGACTGATTTGTAAATGGGAGAGCAATATAAAAATAGTATTGATTGCTCTTATTCTAGGACTCAAAATGGAATTTCCACCTTATATTGGTAAGTTGGCACCAGGGCAAAGGTGGCCTTTGAAAAGGGTCCTGGCGGTTTGCGGAAGGTCCTAGTCTGGAATGTTAAGCATCATTCTGGCTTAAAGACTAAAGGACTGACCTTGCAACCCTTATTTACATGCGTCCTCTCAATGATGTTTTGTGAGTCTAAGTAGAAAATCGGCTCCTTTTTTTCTTTCTTTTTTTTTCACAGCTCCTTCCTGAAGAATTGACCCCCCCCCCATTCTGACAAAAGATGGGTCTTTTCCAAAAGGGAACTGGGAAACACACGCAAACCATTCAATTTATGTGCCTTGCATCTTCTTAACTGCCACCAGATCCTACTCACCAAACATTTGAGTCCATTAATGGCCTACACCAGTCCCAACAACACACTCTTATAAGCCCTAACAACATCAAAGCTACTGGAAAAATATAAAAGCTATACCACAAAAATGACATGAGTGTTTAGATTGAATTTGAAAATGACTTGAAGGCAAAACTTTGCTATTTTTGATATAGAATTACCACCACATAGGACTAATGTAAGTATCATTCATTGAATTCTCCTAGATGTATAAAGCAAAGAGTTAATTATTTTGTTTTATTTTCCCTTTCAATGCAGGGGCTAGAAACCAGAGCAAGTACTAGAAATCAGAGGCAAGTACCATGCCACTGAAATACACTCTGCAGACTCAGCTAATAATGCCTTCTGTAGCCTTAAGAACCTCAGGAGAAGTAAGATTTTAAGCATTATAATTTTCAGTCCTATTAATTATACAAATTAGTGGGTTTTATTTTAATATTTACACGTATGCTATTTGGCAGACTTTGATTGCAATCTCCTTCCTAAGCTCTCTCTCCCTGAACCATCTCCTCTTCCTAATACTTTCCCTTGTTTTCAGGTTAAAGTGGCAGTTGTTATTGTTGTTGTTTCCACTTATCAGAAAAACTATATGATGCTGGTCATTCTGCGACTGGTTAATTTGCCTTATTTGATAGTAGATTTAGCTACTCTGGCCAATTCGGCAAAATCTAGGTAATTTAGCCAGGTCCACTTATCTGTAAATGGGCATCTATACTGATTCTCCTGCCTTAATTATTGTGAATATTGGCACAAACCAGAGTAAAACATAAGTTGTTGACTCTTGTATTCAGAGGCTGGCAGAGACTTAAAATAAAAGGGAACAGAGGTTAAATGGTCATGGCAAGTGTGAAATGTGGCATTATTTTTATTTTTTCTTTTGTTTTAGATTTTAGTATCCAATTGATAGTGACCCAAGACAATTGTTTCCACATTTATATTGATGCACAAATGGCAGATATTTGAGCACTATTTGATTTATTCTCTTTTTCAACAGAATTATTAAAAATATTTGAATGAATAAAATTGAACACTCTTCTGAAGTGTCCATTAGTAGCTGCCTCAGTGAAGGCCTTTTAAATAGTCTCTCTGGCCTCCTTCTTCCTTCCCTTCCTGGGTACAATCCCTCCCTCCCTCCTAAATCTTCATGCTTATAAAGATGTCTACTGGTATCTATGTTTGTACAACATTACCCCCTCTTTGGCGACATTGACTGATTCAGGGGTGCTCAGCTGTCTGTGAACTTGGAATTGAGACTAGGAGCACTTAGTCTCACTCTAAGTAGCTCTATCCTATCATCTGAATGTAGGTACTGGGAGTAGCCATCTGCTATCATTCAGCCTGTGCCAGTGGGGGATGAAGAGAGAGAATGACAGTCAAGCTGATGTTTAGATATGGCAGAAATGTAAGAAGTGTGCAAGTCTCAACCATCTACCAAGTATCTGGTCTCAGAGTATTCTTAAAATCAGGCTACATCCTTTCCTGTTGGTTCCTTGAGAATCCAAGACTCTTCAGAGGAAAATTTTGATTGCCTAAGCCAAACTACACTAAATTTCTGTTATTTATAACAAAAAACAGGCCAAATGACTACAGAGTCAAGCTTTAACAATAGTTGCTTTTAAAAGAGGCGATCTTACCCTAAAGCAAAGAGTTTGCACTAAAGGGTCTTCATAGGCAGAAAGGATCCTGGAATATTGTATCTAGTGCACACACACACACACACACACACACACACACACATATATATATATATATATATATATATATATATATAGTATGTGAATAGAGGGATGTGTTCCAAATAACTTGATTTGAGTTTTAATTTTTTTTTACTTTTTTAAAGATTTATTTATTATTATATCTAAGTACATTGTAGCTGTCTTCAGATGCACCAGAAGAGGATGTCAGACCTCATTACAGATGGTTGTGAGCTACCATGTGGTTGCTGGGATTTGAACTCAGGACCTTCGGAAGGGCAGTTGGTACTCTTCACCAATGAGCCATCTCTCCAGCCCATGATTTGAGTTTTAATTAAGATTCAGAGAATACTTGATGTTTGTGAGCTCATGACTTCCTATTTTCTAAATGGTATCCATAGTTAGCCTGTTTCTTTGGAGGTTGGTTGAAAGGTGGGACTAAATAGTAGTTTAAACTTTGGCAATGGTGTCAACCCGATTGATTGTATTACAGGTGTGACTTCTGTAAGCCTTAATTTTTCTCCTCTGTAAGATTGGGGAAATAATATTTTAAGGACTACAGAAGATGACCCACAGAATATATACAGTGCTTGAATTTCACTTAGTATAATCCATTTCAGTGTACTGCTCTCTTATCACTGACCTACCTCTTCATTTGTAATTATTCCCAGCTCTTGTGTATAGGGAAGCTTGGTGTCAGACTTTTTCTGAACACCAGTACCTTTGCCTCAAACATCCAGCACTCTTCAGGCTTCAGGTGCTAAAAGATTTTGTGACTCAAAATTGTCATAGCATTCCTGCCACTTACTCAGGACGAGAGTCTTGCCCATCACAAAATTTTCTACGTAAATCTATAGAAGATGATCTTAGGGCCAGGGAGACTGCTCTGGGTAATGGTGTCTGCTGCAAAAAGCCAGATGATGACTTGAGTGTGTTCTGTGCTGTGAGTTGTGCATATGCTTGTGAGCATGTGCAGCATGACACACACACGAGAGAGAGAGAGAGAGAGAGAGAGAGAGAGAGAGAGAGAGAGAGAGAGAGAGAGAGAGAGAGAGAGAAATGTGAAAAATAATAAAATTGCTGTAGCAATACCACTATATTAATTATGAAGGCAATGAGGACATAGGGTAGGTTTGCTTCAAAATAGTTGAGAAGAGATGAGAAGAGATGAAGGAAAAATGGCCATCAAAGCAACTTATGGAGTATCTGGGGTTTATATTATATTAATCCCCATTTTAATGTGTCACAATTTTTTCATAATAAATATGTATGCCTAGAAATGTTATCAAGTTTTAGCCTGGACTGTATAATTTCATTAACCACAGTGAAAGTGTTCTATTATTTTAAGGTGTTCAGTTGTTTCAAGGGCATACCTTAAAAGCTTTTGCCTTTTCTTAAGGAAGAAAAGGGTTTTTTGTGGTTTTTTGTTTTTTATTTGTTTGTTTGTTTATTTGTTTTGGTTCACAATTTCAGAGAATACAGTCCATCATCATGGGGAAAAAGGGTAGCTGAGGGGGCTGAGTTTGTAGCAGTGAGAAGTTAAAGGATGGTCTGTTCATATCTTGACAAATCAATAAGCAGCAAATTCTGTGTGCAACCAGAAGCAAATATCATCTTTAAGGCCTCCCCCTATTATCCCACTTTTTATAACTAGACCACACTTATAAAGATTCAAAAACACACTAGTAGTTGGGGTCCAAGCATTCACACACATGAGCCTAGAAGGTACATTTCACAGTCAAACCCTAACAGCTGGGAAAATGAATAGGAATTATTCCCCATTGTTTAAAATTGAGAAAAATACATCTCCAAAAGTACATCAGCCTGCTTTTTACCATAGTAACAAGACTCACAAGAACAGGGAAATCTTGCTATTGTAGTGCATTAACTCTTTCTAGTATGTAAAAATTAGGAGCAAGGAACACTCTACTCCTTACAGACCCACACAACTGTCTAGCACCCTGCTACCTCTATCTCCTTCCCATCCCATCCTGCTTCCGCATACACAAGCACATGCAAGCAGGACATCATCATTCAGTTGTGATTAATTAGTCAAGAGAACCTGGTGCAAATCAGCTAAGCATCAGGCAGGAAGTCAAAGCACAAACAGAATGACTTTCCCAAGCCTCTGGCTCTCTGAAGGAATGTCTTGAAACCTTAAACTGACTCCAAAACAATCAGTAAGCCTTGTTCTGACAGGTTAGCACAATATAGGCAGTATGTTTAGAAACAATTAACTCGGTGTCATTCTTATTTTGACACAAATGAATGAAATAGGAAAGAAGTCGGAAGAGAAACTAACGGCCTTTGCACTGAAGCCTTTTGCTGATGCTATTTTGTTTATAAGAGAATGGCAAAATTCATACTGCTCTGGGACAGAGGTGTAGTAAGTTAGCAAAGACACACACAACAGAAACTAAATCAGTAGCTCTCCAAAAAGCTGTCTTTACCTTGGATTGCAGACTTGGTTCTCAATGTGCCAAATGTACTACAACAATAGTGGGATACTACCAACAACAGCCTCCTAACAACATTGAGCTTTGTTGCAAGGTTTACAGAACTTGTTCTATGACATTGTTGACAATGACAGAGTTCAGTTTAGAGGGCCTTAAATATCCAAGGACCATGACAGAGCATCAAGAAATGGCTGCTCCAACATGTAATAAGGACACATGCTATGCTATGTTCATAGCAGCCTTATTTACAATAGCCAGAAGCTGGAAAAAAACCAGATGTCCCTCAACAGAGGCATGGATACAGAAAATGTGGTACATTTACACAATGGAGTACTACTCAGCTATTAAAAACAATGAAGTCATGAAATTCTTAGGCAAATGGATGGAACTAGAAAATATCCTGAGTTAGGTAACTCAGTCACAAAAGAACACATATGGTATGCACTCACTGATAAGTGGATATTAGCCCCAAAGCTCAGGATACCCAAGATTCAATTCACAGACCACATGAAGCTCAAGAACAAGGAAGACCAAAGTGTGGGTGCTTCGGGAACAAAATACTCAAAGGAGAAAATATGCAGATAAAATGTTGAACAGAGATTGAAGGAAAGGTCACCCAGAGACTGTCCCATCTGGGGATTCATTCCATATACAGACACCAAACCCAGACACTATTGTGGATGCCAAGAAGTGCATGCTTAAAGGAGCCTATATGATATGGCTGTCTCCTGAGAGGCCCTGCCAGAGCCTTAAAAATACAGAGGCAGATGTTCCCAGCCAACCATTGGACTTAGTACTGGGTCCCCAATGGGGGAGTTAGAGAAGGGACTGAAGGAGTTGAAGGGGTTTGCAACCCCATAGGAAGAACAACAATATCAACCAACCAGACCCCCTCAGAACTCCCATGGACTAAGCCATCAACAAAGGAGTACACCTGGCTCCAGCTGCATATGTAGCAGAGGATGACCTTGTTGGGCATCAATGGGAGGAGAGGTCCTTGGTCCTATGAAGGCTTGATAGATGCCCCAGTGTAGGGGAATTGAGGGTGGGGAGGTGGGAGTAGGTGGGTGGGTGGAGGAACATCCTCATAGAAGTAGGGGGAGGGAGGATGTGATAGGGTGTTTCCAGGAGGGAGGGAAACTGGGAAAAGGGATAACATTTGAAATGTAAATAAAGAAAATATCCTCTTTTAAGAAAGAGAATAAAACCTAATATTCATGATCTATTATACAACATAACCCCTGGCATTTCGTTCTCGCTCTAATGCTAAAGTGAACTAGCACTATTAGTACCATCATTTAACATGGCCTGGAGATGCTAATTCATTTACTTAAGGTTCTATATGGAGTAACTAGTGGAAGGATTTTAATTTAAATATTCATTTTTATCCTTGCATTCATCAGCTTTTTCCAGAGCAACATTTCTTACTATTTAGACTAAAGCAGTTGCAAATTAACCCTTCATATCAAATTATTATGTTACATCACAAAAGATGCCTTAGAGCACTTTATTTACAATAACTCTCTCAATTACATCATGATAATCCTATAGACAAATATTTATTAATCGGATTATATTTTTCAAGGGGAGAGGTTGAGGGTTATTTTTCCTTGTTAGAGGAAGTAAAACTCATTTGACACTTATAGTTGGTGGAACATGGTGCACTGTTCTGGTGACCCTACTCCAGTACAGAGCAGTAGCCATGACAGTTAGTTTTAAATGTCAACATGCCAGAAGCAAAACTCACCTGAGGTAAGAGCCTCAATTGAGGAGTTGCCTAAACCACATTGGCTTGTGGACTTGGCTAGAATGGGGTGTCTTGATTGTTGATTGATGTAGGAGGGCTCCACTTATTTTAGGCAACGCCATTCCTAGGAAGGTGATGCTGAACTGTATAAGAAAGTTAGTTGAATATAAGGTGGCAGTTAGAGCAAGCAGCATTCTCAATGAGTCCTTGGTTGGAGTTAATGCTATGTAAACTAGCAAACATGCCTGCCTTCAAGTTTTTATTTTCAGCTCCTGCCTTCACTTTCCTCAGTGATGCACTGTGACCTGGAATTGTTCCTCCCTCCAAGTTGCTTTCAATGGTCACAGTAATTTTATCACAGCATAAAAAACAAAACTAGAATTATTAGATGGGGAATGATTCTGATGCTAGAGTACAGTACACAGTCTGGAGATTCTAGATGGGTGTGACAAAAGAAAGGTTAACATGTGTGGCAATAGCACCTGTGAAACCATAGTAGTAGAGTGAAGAGTGCCTGCTGTTATGATGTGTATGACTGTGCTTACTGTCTATTCCTGCCAGTCTCTCCCATAGGTATACTCCTAGAATTCTAAGTAAAAGGTTCTTATCCTCAGTACTATGGACATATTGGAGTGGATGATGCTTGTTTTTAGGGACTGGCCAGTGTATCATAGGCTGGGTCTAGGATAGATAGGTGGGTTGAGAGAGTTGCTTGCTTTGGATTGAGAGAGATACTTGCTTTAGGCACAAAATGTAAGGAAACACCAAAAGCTCAGTAACCACTACTAAATAATACTTCAGTGTATTCTGAAAATCATAAACTAATGGTCCCAAATCCATGAGGAATAAAATACTATAACAATAAACACAGACAGAACTGTTACTGTGGGCGTTCCTCTTTTCATTAGTGTCCACAATGACTCAGCAAGCACTTACTGATTCTATTACTGCCCATTTAGATGCTTCCCTCAACTCTTCTATCAAGATACCAGTATCATTTTCTACATCAATTGTGATCACAAAAATACAGTGAGGCATTGTTATATACCTGCTGGATGGCAAACTCATTGTCTATAGTGAACTATTGCTATGGGAATTATGAAAATGCCATGGCATTTCAAGATAACTCTAAAGTGCATATATTGTACTACCCAGATAAACCATTCCTAGGTATATAACCAGAGGAATCTAAGTCGGTATACCATGGAGATATGGTATACTTACATATTTATTGCAGCTCTAGTCACAAAAGCCAGAAAATCAAACCAGCTGATATGCCCATCAATAGACAGATAAAGAAAACAAAGAATATATACATAATGGAATTTTATTCAGCTGTAAAGAAGGAAATTATGCCATTTTTAGTATAACGAATGGACTTGGAGATTAAATAAGCTTGATTAGAAAGACAAATGCTGCTTGTGTCTCTTGCTTACAGATTCTAGATTTAACTGATTATAGGTACATACGTGTATATGATATGATATAAAAGTAAGTGGTAGACTCTGTGGGAGGAGAGAACAAGAAAAGAGAATGAAAATCAACACAAAATCATTAGACTTCCCATATACAAATGATAAACATACTAAAAATTAGAACAGGGAGATAATTCCACTTACAGACTCAAGAAAAATAAAACAGCATGAAATAAATACAGCCAAGGGACTGAAAGACAATGAAAACTTCATTACCGTGAAAGGAAAATTGAAGAAAATAACAGAAGATTGAAAAATATCCTATATTCATGGATTGGTAGGATTAATATTGTGAAAATGACCATCCTACTAAATGCAATTTACAGATTCAAGACAATCTCCATCAAAATTTTAATTCCTTACAGATTTAAAAAAATTAAAGTTTCATATAAAACACAAAAGACCCATGAGACCAAAACAATCCCAAACAATAAAAGAATGACTGATGATATCACCATTCTGTATTTCAAGTTATATTACAAAGCTATATTGATAATTTAAAAGAAGCCAGCATAGTACTGGCATGAAAAACAGACACTGATGAATGGGATAGAATTGAGGGTCTACATATAAGCCCACATTTCTACAATCCCTTGATTTTGACTAAGAAGCCAACAATACACATTGGAGAAAAGACATCATCATCAACAAATGGTGCTGCTCAAACCAGGTAGCTAAATGAAGAAGAATGCAAATAGATCATTATCTCTTGCCCTGTACAAAACTCAACTTCAAGCAGATTAAGGAACTCAGACCAGAAGACAAACAGTTAATTAACAGGAACTAATGAAAACTTCTGGATGGCAAAGGACATTATCATTGTGGTGAAGAGACAGCCTTTTAGATGAGAAAAAATTTACCAGCCATATATCTGACAGAGTGCTAGTCTCTAGAATACACAAAGAACACACACACCAAAAAATTCAAACAAAGCCCTAAACATTCAGAAAACAAAGACCCTAATTAAAAATTAGGCATAAAGAAGAACGAAATTAGACTTATATCTATCACCTTAAACATAAATTAGCTCCACGTGGATCACAGACCTCAATTTGAGACCAAAAACACTGAAACAACTAAAAGAAAATGTAGGCAGTGCCCTATAAAATGGAAGTATAGGGAAGGACTTCCCAAATAGGACTTCACGTGCCCAGGAATTAAAGCTAACAACTGACTTGTAGGACCTAATAAAATTAAAAAGCATCTGTGGAGCTAAGAAAAGAAGTGAAGAAGAACCCACAGCATAGGAATCTTTTCCAGCTATACATCAGTTAGAGGACTAATACGCTTACTATATAAATAACTCAAAAAAGAGTCAGTGAAACAAATGAACCAATTAATATTCAGCAAGGAAGTCCCACTTGATACATATTCAATACCATCACACAGCTAAGGCTCAAGGAACATTGTAGAAAGAAGGGACTGAATGATTGTAAGAGCCAGAGGATCGGGGGCTTTGCTCTTAGATCGTGCCTCCAGGTAACATCATAAAAGTCCATCAGATCCAGCATTCCCCTAGCCTGTCCATCCCTGGCTCTCCACATTATTCTTTGCCTTACTGCAGCCTACTTGAAGGAACCCTTCCTTCCACCACACCCTCAACTCCCTTAAACCATGCCTCTTTGTTTAGATAAGATCCTCTTCAATCTTTCCTGAATTCTCTTTCATCCCTTTCTCCTAATGATCTTTATTGTTTTCTGCCACCTGCTGTCCTGCAGAAGCACCTTCTACCAGGCAACCCACAGTCACCACACTTTCCTAAGATCTGGAGAGGGCAATAGAAATCAAGGAATGGAACCCCCACCCAACAAAAACAAGACCAGATATCAACACCTAAAATCACCTCAGCCATCCAAATCCCAGATTCACACACCAGCTCAAAACCACAAATAATAACAGCCAAGACAATATGCATCCACCTGAAGCCAGTAACCCTTTAGCAGGCCCTGAGAAATGCACCATATCTGAAGAAAAGGATGAGGACATCAAAAATAGCAATTAGGAAGGTGTTCGAGGACTTCAAAGAAGATACGAATAAATCCCATAATGAAATCTATAAAAACACAGAGGAACGATACAATGAAATCAGTTCAAGATATGAAAGTAGTAATAGAATAAATAAATCACTCAACTTAGATAAAAGTAGAAATGAAAATTTTAATACATCAAACAAAAACCTAAGAGGTCAGTCTCTCAACAGAATCATGGAAAAATATTCACTAATCTAAAGAAGGGGGTTTCCTATCAAGGTACAAAATGCATACAGAACACAAAATAGACACCAGAAAAGAAATGTCCCATGACACATAATAGTCAAAACACTACATGTACAGTAAAAAGAAAGGGTATTACAAGCTTCAAGGTTCAAGTAATATAATGGCAGATTCCTTAGAATAGTATCTGAGTTCTCAATGGAGAATCTAAAAGCCAGAAGGGGCTGGATGGATGTTCTACAAACTCTAAGATGCCACAGATGCTAAGGTAGACTACTATATCCAGCAAAACTATCAATCACAATAGATGGAGGAAGAAAAACTTTCTACAACAAAACCAAATTTAAGCAGTATCTATCTACCAAAGCAGCTCTATAAAGGCACTAGAGGGAAAACATCAGTTTAAAGAAGTTAACCACATTCAAGAAAACACAAAGAACAGAGAGTCCCAGAACAAAAAGTCAAAAGAGGGAGAAAAAATGTAATATAACAACATAATTACAGAAATGAATAAATACTGTTCATTATTAAAACACTCTATTATGGGTCTTAGTTCCCCTTCCAACCCACCCGAAGATACAGACTAGCATGTCAGATTAGAAAACAGAGTTCACTTTTCTGGTGCATCCAAGAAATACATCTTACTACCAAGGATAGACATTACCTCAGGGTAAAAGGTCAAGCAAACAGGTTTTGTGATTTTAATATCTGACAAAATAGTCTTCAAAAAAACCTAATTAGAAGAGATAGGGAAGGATACTACATATACAAATGAAAAATCTACCAAGAGGATATTAGAATTCTACACATATCTGCACCAAACAAAAAGACATCTAAGTTCATAATAGAAACACTACTACAGCTTAATTACATATTGACCATCACACACTGATAGTGGGAGACTTCAATACTTCACCCTCACCAATATACGGGTCATCCAAACAAAAGCTAAACAGAGGAATACTGGGGCTAACTGATATTGTAAACCAAATGTACCTAACATATTTACAAAATATTTCACCCAAATACAAACAAATATACCTTCTCAGCACCTCATAAATTTTTTTCCAAAACAGACCACATACATGAACACAAAGTAACCCTTAGCAGATTTTCAAAAAAGAAATAATTCCCTCTCTCCTGACATCCATAGATTAAAGCTGAATATCCACAACAATAGACTGTACACGGACTCACAGAAACTGAACAGTGCACCACTGAATTTAAAACTGGGTCAAGACAGAAATTAAGGTGATGTTAAAAACTTTTTAGAATTGAATGAAAATGCAACATATTCAAACTTATGGTACACAATGGTGGAAGTTCTGAGAGGCAAGTTCATAGCACTAAATGCCTACATAAAAAAATAGGATAGATGTAACATTAGCAACTTAATAGCACACCTGAAAGCTCTAGTACAAAAAGAAGAAATAACATCTAAATGGAGTAGACAGCAAGAAATAATCAAATCTCTAAAGCCATAGGATAATAGATGAAACTGGAAACAATCATTCTGGAAGAGGGAACTCAGACCCAAAAAGAAAAATACCAAATGTTTCTGTCATTGTGGATGTTAGTTTTGAATCTCTAGATGTTTATGTTCCATTTGGAATACTTTGAAGAACTCATTGGTTTTTTTGTTTTGTTTTGTTTTGTTTTGTTTTGTTTGAGACGGGGTTTCCCTGTGTAGCCCTACAAATTGCTCTATAGACCACGCTGGTCTCTAACTCAGAGATCTGCCTGCCTCTGTTTCCCAAATACTGGGATTAAAGATGTGCACTGTGACTGCGTGACAGAAAAGTCATAGTTTTACTGTGATATTTCAAGGAGTACGTTATGTGATAGGTGTGAATAGAAAAAGGAATATATTAAACTTCCACCATACCCATCCACCACATTGCTAAACTAATTATCTTGACCAACAGAGAAAAAAATTGTAATGGAAAAAACATTTTTCTTATCATATGGCCTTGCCCAAAATGTAATAGAAATTAGCTGTTTAGCATCAAGAACAACTTATATGCTTCTAAGCTTCAAAATTCAAGAACGTATTATTGCAACCCAAATTCTGTCAAAACATGTCAGATCATTCAAACATCTCCTCTGTACCTGAAGATAGCAATAAAAGTCTAATATTTGTCAACTTAAGTGCAGCTTTCTGTTGACTCCACGGAATGTTTTTTCTTCCATGGTTAGAAAAAAGTTACATTTCTCTTTTATGAAAAGAAATTCTAATAAAAATCACATGAATGTACAGTCCATCAATACTAGAATACCACCTTGTGATGTAGACTGGGTTCATTTGGAAGAATTTGCAGTATCACAGTTAAAGCTCTAGGGTTGAGATAGATAGGCTGACACATTCAGACGTTTAGAAATAACTTGTTCAGCAGTCTGTGACAAGTATAAAAGGCAAAGGAAAGCAGGGCTCCAAGAGTCATTAATCTAAATTAATTAACCCAGGGACATTGTCATAGAATTTTAGCTTCAGTGCAGAATCCGAGGGAATACAATGCTTCAGGTAGGTAAGCTTTTTCGTTGTGGGCTGTTTATTTACAATGAACTGCAGAAGAGGGTTAATCTAATGGGATGCAGGACTGCATTGGATGGTGAAATGCATTGTGACCAACATCCATTTGAGGTATCAATTAACTTTTAATTCTTAGAGGGAAACAAAAGCTGCCTCACACAAAGACCAAATTGGGGGGTGGTATAAGGGGCACAGTGCTCATGGAACCTTAGGCTCGCTACCTTTTTGTACCAGGGAAAGGCCTCCTTATCTAATACAAAGGAGCTGAAGAGTAGGGAGGGAGAAGGGTGAATTGGTGTGTGGCCTGTTAACTCAATGATGTTTCTAAAGCCTGAATGGAAGAGTCAAAGCCACCCAAGTCACAACAGCGCTAAGTCAACAGCTTGGCCCAGACTGCATGAACTGAATGGAAATGCAAATGGTTCAGTCCAATAACTGTTTGGGCTTGTCACTTGGTCTACCAGCTCTTGCCTCCCTGGAACCGTTTTAACTGCACACTCAACAGCAAATCACCTTCCTCCATCCAAACTCCAAAGTACCAACTCCAAAGACAACTCTGAACGCACCATCCAGAATGAAGAAAACAACAAGACCATGGGGTAGCTGCATCAACTATAAAAGAATATTTATATTGTTCTACGTTTCCCTCAAAGACCCTTTTGGAGGCAGCAGCCATGTGACTTTGCAAAAACACCAGCTGTTGTCCTACAGAAGAGTCTCACGTTCATCAGGGAAGAAAATTCTTTCCATGGAGTGCTGTTGTAGACATGTCTGGCTTCCAACCATCAGACACACAGGAGTACACAATTAATTTGTTTTCTGAGGGGGAGCCACCTCATGCTTTTCTTCAAATTCAATCAAAACATACACATTCTAAATAGAAACACATTTATTTGAAACCCCTTTGCATGAGCAGCTGTCTGTGCCTGGCCTGGCCGAAGAGGCAAATTGTATTCATCTCTGCTCTCCAGTCAGTAAATGCTTGGCTTTGTTCATCTCCATGAGCGGAGGCAGTCACACTATGTCAATTGGGCAAGAAGCCTTAATGATCCCAGGCAGGTGTCCTCAGACGCTGCCCAGGTGAGGAGGTCAGCCTGTGTACCATGAATTGTACACTTGTCCTCAGTTTGCAAAGCCTCTTGCCACCCCTGTCAATTACTGTCCTTAGTGCCTTTGCCCACACAAGAGAAATGCGTCTACTCAAGCCTGCTTGGGGACTTCGCATCTCACTATGGAAGAATTCTGACAACAACCAAGAGCCACTGTTCTCAAAAGAATGGAGGCAAAGCACTCTCCAGAAATTAGACAAAATGAATTTATAATAATATGAAAGAAAGAAAGAAAAAAACAGCTGCTAAGGCCTAATAAAGAAGCTGCCAGAGGCACAAAGCTGCCCCCCCTCTCTCTGCAAAAACTCGTTGGAGCTGAAAGATTCACATTCTTAGGTTCCCAAAAAGGTAAGGCATAGACTTTATTCTTGCTCTTAATGGATTTAGAAATGTCATTGTAGGCAATAAGGCAAAAGCACAGAGAATAATTATGCTTCATATTTATTTCAGTTTTTTTTCGCTTTTCCAAAGCCTTAGCCTTCATATTGCCATATTTTATTCCTTCCCCATCTGTTGAGGTAGGGAAGGGAAGCACTGATATCTTTACATGATAGACTAAGTTCTTTAGTTAAGGGACTTGCCTATAAACCTTATAACAAATAGTGTCAGAGTTAGAGTCAGAGCTAGGCCCAAGATGTATATGTAAATGAAGTCAAGCATATATGGAAATGAAGATGAAGACCTGGGGCACAAGCAGAGTCATGGAATGGCCCTTCTAAGTCCCAGGGGAGTACAGCTAGATGTAGCCTAGGATAAGCAGAGCAAGGCATATCAGGGAGGAAGTTGGCTCTTGATGACCTAGAGATGATAAAGGGATTCCCTACTTGTATTAGAACCCAATTTGTGGTTCTCTGAGTAGTTTGGCAAGAAAGAAATAAACAATTTTCAGAAAACATTGCAGGACCATAGGATTCTTCACTAATACAGAGCGTCTACCTTACAACCTTTTCTGAAACATTTTTGTTCTTATACAGGTAGGTCCTTCTCCCAGGGGAGCTAGTTTTTACCTCTCTGTCTTCAAGGTCTATTTTGTATGCATCCATTTACTATAACCGAACACATTCCAACTGACTTCCAGAGGGTTGAACTAGCATCTAGGTTTTGTTATCTAATATGAATTCATTTTGACCATGATATAGTGGCAAATGGCACTGAAATGAAGCTGCTGCCTTTGTATAGCCTTGTGATAAGCATCATCATCATCATTATCATCATCATCAAAAGCAGCAGCAGCAGCAACAACAAAACAGACAGTTTCTAGGTTCAAAGTCTAGCTCTAACCATATCTCTTAGGACCAATTATACAATTCTCTCCTAATTTCATTTGCTAGAAGTGATACCAGGCAATAAATTGATACTATCCAAAACCATTCAATGTATTATCTATGGTATAGAATGCACACTATTAAATTTTAGCCAACAAAGTTATGTTCTCTGTCCTAAGTTACTGTGTGTTCCCATCTCATGGTAATTGTCACGTCATGCTATTGTTATCTGCTCCTGTGTTATCTTCATCTCACTGAGTTTCCCTCCTCACATGCTGTTCTCCAAGGACAGTCATCTCCCACCTCCCTGTCTTTGCTCATGTCAGTCCCTCTGGACTGAATTGAAATGACTCTTCTTAGTTTTATATGATAATTTGGTTTCTCTTTCAAGACTTAGGCCAGGGAGCATGTATTCTAGGAAGCTTTCAGAAAACTGTTAACAGAGAGAATGGTATCCAAATCATATCATGAACTCCTCACACAGTTATACTCGCTACATTGCCTTGTCTTCTTTGCTCTCCTATGGGCCATTATTCTTCCAAAACCAGGTTATCTTTCTGTCAATCACTTACCTCTAACACCTAAAGATCTCTATAAGAAATGATGTCCTAGGTTAGGCTCTGGAAGGGAACAGGAAGTGCAAGTTTGCTTCCTGAATTAAGTATGAGTTCTACTTACCCCGCTGCCACACAGCAGCCGATGTATCATGCTGCTGAAACGTGATCTGTTTGTTACCTTGTATTGAAGGGCAGATGAACACAATCAAATATGTCCACATTATCACATAGCAATGTAGTATTAGGTTTTCTGTAGTCTGTTTATATTACAATCATGAAGAAACCACTATGAGGCTTTAGGATAAAATACAACTGAAGCACCATCATCAACAGTGAGACAGGGTAGTGTCTCCATTGAGTTCAAGATTCTTCTCCCTACTCTGTGTGATTAATCCTGATAAGCATTTCTTGGGGGCAAGCTCATCTAAATTTTTGCTGCTATCATTTGCCAAGCAACAAGCATTCTCGTGTTCTCGCCTCCTTCCAACGGGGTGAAGGAAGAGCTCCTAGCTCTCTCTATTCACATAAGATGGCACTAAGCTCCTGTTAAGAGACTTCTTGTATTGGTTACTTTGATCATTCTGTGAAAACATGTCCAAGTAAAGCAACTGAAGGAAGATTTTATTTGGGCTCGTAATTTGAGAGTACAGCCTGTCATTGCAGGGAAGATATGGCCTTTACAGTGCCAGGCAGCTGGTCATCTAATCAGGAAGCAAAAAGCAATGAATGCTCAATTCACAGTCTCCTTTTTCTTCACTTCATGCGCTATGCCTCCATCATCCATAGTAGGGTTTCCATCTCAGTTAAACCAACCTAGAAACTGTCTCACAGGCAGGCCTATGTAGTGAGAATTTTGGTTTCTTTAAAAACCCAGTTATGTTAAGTGAATATGTTTTTGTTTTAACCCCAAGTGTGGCTGCTTCAGATTGTCCACAGCAGCTATGATTTGTCTCATGCTCTGGCAGGTATGATTCTGCCACATGTAGATAGTTTCCATGTGAAATTCTTGGGAATCTGGAGAGGGTGTATAAATGGCAGACAGCTGAGAGGCTGCAGAGCCTGCTGCTCCTGATTCCCGCTGCTGAGGTTTGATAAGTGGTCATGAGCAAAGAGAGAAGAAATTGGATATCTTGACAGCAAAGATCAACATTGCCTCAAGGAACTTCACGCTCCTAATCAGCAGGAAGGAGTCTAATGACATCTACTTCCCCTTTCCCTCTAACCATATTTCTCCCTTACCTAGTGTTGGGGTTGGAGTGGAGAAGGGTGGTAGGTAAAAGAACCCAATAAAGTAGCCAAAAAGCACAGTTATAAGCCTACAGGATTGTTACCTAGGTGATCCTAAAGCCTATAAATTAAGCTGACAATAAATACTAACCACCATGCATCCCCATGGTCATAGAGTAAGTTGAAAGGCCCATTAGAATATCCAGTCTTGGAGTTTTGAGGCCAATAATTAACCTTATTATCCCCATATTTATAGGTGTGCCCAATATTACTACCTACATGACCCAAATGTCAGAAACTGGAAGGGCTACACTAATTAATGAGATCATGGTTTTTTCCCCTCCAGGAGCTATAGAGAGATACAGGGGCATATTCACAGAAAACCCCTTAGTAAGACAGAACAGAACACTATGGATTGATGAAGGACATCATGGATGGAAATAGTTACGGATGAATGGAAGAGATTTGGTAATATAAATATCTTTATGTACAAGGAAATCTCAAAAGCTAGCCTTTTGCTTGAGGCTTTGCACATTTTATTTATTTTGTTCTCCCTCAAGCTCCAACACACTTCATCTCTCCCTTTAATTTGTGTCTGTCCTTCCTGAAACAGGCATAACTTCCTTGAGCCATCCATCCCTCATGGTTCTTTCTAGTATTCTCTTTGCCACAAATATTCATTGTTAGGGAGTAGATTCGAAAAAGGAGTGGAGGCTTGGGTTGTATGATTTCTAAGATTCTTTTGAATTCTGAGAGTGGAAGATTCCATGAGCAAAGTACTCAGATGTACAGAGGAATTCAACAGGAAACTGTAGAAAACAAAAAGGACTCTTCTGTACACCCAGAAAGTCATTTTAAAACCTTCACATTTTTTTTTCATTATTTTATATGCATCAGGGTCTCGGGATGGAGTCACCAACACCTTCCTCTTGGTTCTTAAACTGCATTCCAGTTTTAACCACTTCAGCAATTTCCAGATGTTGGTTAGACTCTTGCTAATAACAGTCTGTTTTATTTTCAAATCAAAATTTGATTCAAATCAAGGTCAAAGTTTCCAAAAGTGAGTTAGAAATCCTTCCTTTAGTTCAAAGCTGATTTTACGTAGAGCAAAATGTACTTGCCCCCTTCATCCATCAGGTCTCCATACTAGTCCTGTAATCTTCAAGAATTCAATTCCAGGTCCCTATCTATTCCAGGATTACAATGGAATTTTAGGTAAGTCGATAAAGATTAGCTAATTCTAAACTATTATCTAAATCTAGTAATAGGATTAAAGATAATTCAGACTTCCCAGCCATTAACCCCTAACAGACCCCAAGGGCAAGGGGCTATTTCCATGGATTAGTCTTTCATTTAACATAGTACTTGTCCCCATAAGGAACCAAGGGAAATGTAGCTAAATTCAAGAAGGAGCAGACCTGGGAAGATTGTGGAGGGAGTGTGATCAGGGTGTGCTATGTGAAATTCCCAAATAATCAATAAAAATATTACGTTGGGAAAAAAGAAAGTAGAAGGACAGTATACAGAAACTACTGGCAAATCATGTATTTGATAAGGAGCTCTTAATTAGAACATATAAATTAGTTTTATAACTCAATTCAACAATAAAGCCATAAGAGACAAATAAAACATAGGCAAAAAGTCAGATTAGATATTTGTGCTCACTAGTTTAGTCTTGGATGAAGAAATCTTAACAGAAATTGCCTTCAGAGGATTGGCCTGTAGGCCAGTCTATAGGGAATTTTCTTGATTGGTGATTGACATGGGAGGTCCCAGCTCACTGCGAGCAGTGTCATCTCTTGGCTGGTGGTCCTAGGAGCTATAAGGTGGCAAAATGAGCAAGCCATGGGATGCAAACCAGTAAGCAGTATGGCCTCTGCCTCAGTTCATGCCTCCAGGTTCCCCTCTTGAGTTACTGATCTAACTTCCCGTTACAAAGGAGTATAGTATGATTTGAGACTTATAAGCTGAAATAAACCCTTTCTTCTCCAAGTTGATTTTGGTCACAATGCTTTATTAGACTATTAGAAATACTAACGTAGAAAACATTTTTTAAAAAGATATACAAGTTGGTCTTGCAAACTTTATATGCCCCAGTACAGGGGAATGTCAGGGCCAAGAAGTGGGAGTGGGTGGGTAGAGGATCAGGGGCAGGGGGAGGGTATAGGGAACTTTTGGGATAGCATTTGAAATGCAAATAAAGAAAATATCTAAAAAAAGATATACAAGTAGCAAATAAACTTATAACAAAGTTTAATAACATTAGTCATTAGGAAAATGTTAGCCAAGACCACTATGAGCCCAAGCTTGGCGGTACACTCGTATAATCCTAACACTAAGAAGGCAGAGGCACGAACATGTTGAGCTCAAGGTCAGTTTGGGTTACACAGATAGTTCAGCCGGTCTCAAAATGGGGAGAGGGGCAGTAATATACCTCAGTGGTTCAACACAAGCATTCACAAGGCTCTGGGTTCAATGTCCAAGACAATGTATAAACACAAAAAACAAAGTCAATCACCATTTCACTTATTAGAAAGGCTATTATTTTTAAAAGATAATGTGCTATGAAGATGTCAAGAAACAGGATCTATTATATATTTCTAGTAGGATTATACAATATTGCTAACCATTTGAAAACAACTCAGATGATTCAAAATGTTAAATATGGAAATATCACATGAATATATGTTGTACAGTATATATTCAAAAGAATGAAAATATGTCAATGCAAAAAATTATGCATAAATGCCCATAACAGCATTATTTGTGATGGTCAAACTATAGAAACAACTTAGGTATCCATAAACTGATGAATGAAACATGCTAACTTGCACATAATAGGGTATAACTGATCAACAAAAAGTAGTATGTTACATGCAGTAACACGTATGTAGCTTGAAAACACTTCGCTAAGAAAAAAATGGCTCTTTATCACGATTCCTTTTATATGCAATATTCAGAGCAGATAAATCTCCCCCAAGGGTTGGGAACAGAGAAATGAATATATACTATCAATGAGTACAGAACTTTCTTCTTTGGTTGATGAAAATGTTTTTTTTCAGGAATTAGATGTGGTGAAGTATGCCCAACTTTACCAGTCAAATAAAATCTACTAGATTTCTAGATTTAAAATTTTTTTACTTAGTATGTGTGTGTGTGTGTGTGTTCATGAGCACCTGCACCACATGCACTGTGTATATCAGAGGACAACCATTAGAAGAGAGTTCTTTCCACCTATCATATGGGTTCCAGGGATCTAACTCAGGTTGTTAGGTCTGACTGAAGCACCTGATGAGCTATCTTGCAAGTTCTAGGTTGTATGCTTTAAATGAGTAAGTTCTGGGTAGGAATTAGATCGCAAGTATTTTTTTTAAGTGTGAAAAAATAGCACTCTACATAAAAGGTGGAGGTAAAAATTACACAGAAACTGTTGCAAGCTTCTCCAGATGATAGAGTTTCACATTCAGATGTGTTTGGCTGAAATTTCTGGAGTGCATTCTATGACAAGTTAATGTATATTTAAAAGGCAGAAACAAAAATAGATACTTCTAAGGCCAGGTGGATGGCTCAGCAGGTAAAGCTCTTGCCCACAAAGCCTAATGCTCTAAGTCCAATTCCCTTTTTCTACTTAAAGATGAAAGTAGACAACCAACTCCACAAAATTGTCCTCTGGCCTCTCCACATGTACCCTCAACAACAACAATAAAGGTGTTTCAGAGTTGTAATTACTGTAAATATAACTGCATACACCAAGACCTGTTCAAATCCTATGGCTTTCAGATACTGGATTGTTTTCTTCTATAAAAACATGTGGGTGTTTTTTGTTTCTTTGTTTTGTTTCTGCTTTTTTTATACCCATATTTGTGCATGCTGTGCCCTCCACCAAACCTAAGATCCCACTTAACTTCAAAGTATAGTAGTAGGTTCAACTTTTCTTTCATGTGATGTAGTACTTTCAAATACCTAAAACAGAATGAGTGAGAACTGAACAACTGAACAAGTGAATAATTATAGCAATTTAACTCTTTAAGGAAGCAGTTCTCAATCTTTCTAAATGATGTGACTCATTGTGGTGACCCCTAACCATGACGTTATTTTCACTGTTACTTCGTAATTGCAATTTTGCTGTCTTATGAATCATAATGTAAATATCCGTGTTTTCTTTTTCTTTTTTTTTTAAAAAGACTTTATTTATTTAAGTACACTGTAGCTGTCTTCAGACACTCCAGAAAGGGAGTCAGATCTTGTTACGGATGGTTATCAGCCACCATGTGGTTGCTGGGATTTGAACTCCGGACCTTCGGAAGAGCAGTCGGGTGCTCTTACCCACTGAGCCATCTCACCAGCCCAAATATCCGTGTTTTCTGATGGTCTTGGGTGGCCCCTGTGAAAAGTTCACTGAACCACCTAAGGGGTTGTGATCCACAGGTTGAGAATCTCTGCTCTAAGGAGGAAAAACTGCCCATCTTGGGATTCTTATTTTCATTTGAATTCTTCACTGAAACAATGAAATGAAGTGGCACAGCTATCCCCTAGTATCAGCTAGTGCAGGATAGAAAATGCTCACATAGAGGGCCATCTCTCAGAAGTTTCACAAGTGTGCCCTTGTCCTCTCCCAAACAGCTAAGGGTTTGGGATGCAAGGGAATGAGAGCAACATTGTCCTAAGAATGAACTTGAATCAGGTATCTTTTACTAAAACACACAATTGGTAACAAATCTCAGACCTTTAGTAGTAGTAGTAACAAGTTACCTACATCTCCACTCCAAACCAGTGCTATACACCAATGTGAAGCCACTGAAAATGAGAACTACTTGTACTATAAGGAGGTCATGGCAAACTTGTTTTAAAAAAAACATAAACAGTATATATCTTTTTATCATGGTTGATCTTGATTTTAAGTCTAATGAGATTTAGAATCAGCATGGAAACGTGCCTCATGTGTTATGAGGGTGATTCCACAAAGGTTTTAATGAACAGAAAGCTGGCCATGGTGACCCTTGATCTAAGAGCTCCTGAGGAAGCAGAGGTAGGTGGATCTCTGTGAGTTCAAGGCCACTCTAATCAATATACTGAGTTTTAGACAGTTAAGAGTAGATAGTGAGACACTGTTTTTTTAAAAAAAAAAAAGTGACTAGGCAGCATTCATTGTGAATGTGGGTGGTACCATGTTGTCAGCTGGGGGCTCAGAGGATAGAAAAAGAAGAAAGCAATCTCAACATCAGCATTCAGATCTCCCTGTTTCCCAAGTGTGGGTGCTATATGACCAGCTGCTTCCCACTCTTGCCACAATAAGTTTCCCACCACAATGGACCGATGGACCATACCTTCAAAACAAGCCCTTTCTGAGGTTGTTTTTGTTACCACAATGAGAAAGTAACTGGCATGATGTAAGCCAAATGTTCAACAGATCATGTGTTCACATGGAAGCCAACCCAGCAAAACTGCATTTCATTTAATAAATATAACAAAGCTCCTTGTCATCCATGGCTTCACATTTATTGCCATAAATCTAGAAGGAATGGACCACCACTTAAATATAGACTTCTGTGGAGGAATTTCACCCAGGGATCTTTGAGAAGATCTTATGTGAAAATGATTGCTTAATATTTAAGTTTTCTCCAAGTAAAATGTATGCTTCCTTTCCCCCTTTAACCATATAAAGTTTTTGCTAGCAGAAATAAGCATTAACAAAATGTGCTATGGTCTTTGTTGCTGTCCCGTTTCTGCTCCCTTCTCATCAACATTAGAAGCTTTGCTCTGAGCACTCATGTTACAAACCATAACCTCTCTGCAAATGCATGAGCCATGCCTTGTTTACAGAGAATGTGTCATCCTGTGATTCATTAGACTTGTTGTTTTACAAGACTGAAAAACCCCAAAGCTTTTGCTTGATCAAGGTGAAAGGGACACCATCTTATCTTTTTGACCTGTTTACCCAGCCTGTTTACTCAGATCCACAGTTTGCTGTGCTGCCCTTGTAAGAGAGATTGTAGCCATCACTGAAGCTCTGCTGTCTTTTCTTTATTATCAGTTAAAAACTGAAAACAGACTGGATAAAAACAGAATATATGAACCAACAGGTCTGATCTTTCCAAATACAATTATAGTGAAACTCATCCCTCCAAAGGTCAACCCCATCAGATCTCAGAGCCAATAAAAGACTTTCTACCCTTATTTCTGGTAATCACTCTTTTTAAAATTTTATTTATTTATTTAATTTTATTTTATGTGCACTGGTGTTTCACCTACATGTATGTACATGTGAGAATGTTAGCTCTTGGAGTGATAGGCAGTTGTGAGCTGCAACGTGGATGCTGGGGTTCAAACCTGGATCCTCTAGAGGAGCAGTCAGTACCCTTAACCGATGAGCCAACTCTCTAGTCGCTAATAATCATTCCTGAACCATAGTCACATATAAAGTACATTATTAATTCACATGCCCTACTTACAGAATGCAAAATAACAAAATAACATTTTCTGCATATCTTATATGCTTTTAAGGTTTTTTGTTTTGTTTTGTATGTGTGTGTGTGTTTTTTATTTGTTTGTTTGTTTGTTTGTTTTTGTTTTTCGAAACAGGGTTTCTCTGTGTAGCCCTGGCTGTCCTGGAACTCACTCTGTAGACCACGCTGGCCTCGAACTCAGAAATCCACCTGCCTCTGCCTCCTAAGTGCTGGGATTAAAGGCGTGTGCCACCACCACCTGGCATGCCTTTTTATAGTATAGAAAATTTGATACATAAATCTCTAGCTGCCTGAATATGCTCCTGTGGTAGTATGACTACATCTGATGACTGTCCCCTTTCTAGCTTACTGGACTTGGTAATGGGCAACTCAAACACAGGTATATGAATAATGCTCTCTCAAAGGGCAGGAGAAAGATTGGCCTGAACTTCTTACATTTTTTATGCTATGCTTTGTTGTTTGTTCTCACTTGGGTTTGAGCCAATACATTGTTAAAGCCTTTTGAGATTATCTCCCTTCAATTATGCCCCTTTATAAATTATAGCATTTCCATGGATCTAGATATAAGTTCTTAACATTAACTTCCCCAGCAGACTTAAAAAAAAAAAAAAGAAATAGGTTTATCAACATTTACCATTTTCTCTGCACTTTTACCAGATAGGTGTTATTACTACCTAGTGTAAAGGTTTTTAATTGTTTGCATATTTTGAGTTATTAGAGTTATTAACTGTGTGAAAGATGCCCTGCCCTCCACTTTCCTTAAAGCAATAGGAAGAAAAAGGCAGCAGGCAGTTCAAGTGCCTCTATTTGCTAAGAAATTAGGAAAACACATCCAACAGTATGATATAAATCAACAGTCTGGATTTCTTCCTTTACTTTCTTTTTTGTTTTTCTTTTTTATTTATTCTTATTTTATTTATTTATTTATTTATTTGAGACAGTGTTTCTCTATATAGCCTTGACTCTCTTGGAACTTGCTCAGAAGACTAGAATGGCCTAGAACTCAGAGATCCTCCCTCTGCCTCTGCCTCCTCTGCCTCCTCTGCCTCCTCTGCCTCCTCTGCCTCCTCTGCCTCCTCTGCCTCCTCTGCCTCCTCTGCCTCCTCT
>NC_034613.1:51276030-51294381 GCF_900095145.1 Mus pahari | reverse complement strand
GAGAGAGAGAGAGAGAGAGAGAGAGAGAGAGAGATCATGTGTTGCCACACAGGAGCACAGAGCTGAGCCTGCCAGGGGAAGGAGACAGGTCTGGGTGGCAGTGAGAGTGACAGCAATGTCTGGAGCGTCCCTGGGGCCTGGCACGGGGTGGCTGGCCGAGGAGTCCTCTACCTGTTAGAACTGGAGGCTGCAAGAAGACTTTTTACCATATACAACATCTAACTAGACCTGCCCCATTTTTACAACTGAGAAAGCCAGAAGGCTTGGGGCTGGAGATGTAGCTCAGTGGCCGAGCATTTGTCTAGCATGAACAAGGCTCCCCAGCTGGATTCCCAGCATCACAGAACAAAACCAACACAACAAGGGAGCTCAGAGGCTTGCCTCGCTGGGTCTGTCAGTGTCACAGTGACAACTGCTGCACGTACCATGGCGCTTTGGTGAATTACAAGGTACCTTTGCAGTGCTGTGTCAATGTGAACACAGTTAATTCCCTCGATACCCCCCCCTCCCCCAGGATGAAGGAACCACGAACATCTCCAATCAAAACATGGGGAAACAGAAATAGGCGTAGAAACTTGTCACGGCGCATAAGAGACAGCATGGTGACCGGACCCAGACACGTACCTTCAGTCTCTCCGCCATGCCTTGGTACGGAGGAAAGGCCACTGTGTTTCTGCCAGGTCCTCCTTGACTATAGAAAGGAGTGTAGGCAGGAGAGAAGTTCACACACAAATGCCTCCCCACAACCCTCAGCTCAGGGCTGAGAACCCCGTGCAGGCCACGACTGCCCAGTGTTGGGGGAGGGGGTGCTAGGACCCTGGCAGGCAGCACAGCTCTGAAATTATAGATGGGGAATACCCAGGTTTTGCAGGTCTTTGACATATTTCAAAACAGCATCAGTCAAACCCTGTCCTCCACCAGGAGCAATGTTCTGGGGACAGCTAAGTGGCCCTGGATGGAAGGTCCAGCAAGTCCTGAGATACAGCAGGGTATCAACATGGAGCAGGGATTCCTGCAAAGAAGATATTCAATGACAGCAACCCATCCAGAGACCCATAGGAGGCAGAAGCAGGGATGCTGCGGACCCTGTTGCCTAGCATCCCTCTATTGTTTGTCTCCACCGCTGCCAGCCACAGCACTGAAGGACCTGAGGTTCCATCTGCCTCTTGAGTTTCACTGATAGTCTAAGATACAGGCAAGATTGGTTGGTACTCAATCCACTCCACCACGGACCAGCTGGCCAACTCTAGGCAATCTATTGAACCTCTCTGAGTGTCCACTCAATAATGGTACCTTGCATGGCTGCTGTATAAATTATGTTAATCCATAGCCATCTCATAACCATGTGTGTGTGTGGGGGGGGGGCTCTTTCTCCGTCTCTTAGGATTGCTGGTGGCCTCCAGACCCCCAAGAGTGTCGGATCTCCACCTACTCTCTCCTTCTTGTTCCAGTAACACACTTTGCCCCCGGTTCAGGGTCCTGCCCTCCCTCTTCCCCACCCCCACCCCCAATAACGGAATGCGCTCTCAGAGCTGTCCGCCTGGGGATCTTTCAGTTCCCTCAGCTCCATTCCATCTGGAGGTGGGAGACTCCTGTCGGAGGAGAGCCACCCTGCCTGGAGCAACCCTGTGTCTCCATCGCCCAGGCTAGCAAGCGCCTCAAAGGTGGCTTCTGTAAAGACCAGTTGTGCTCTGATTCAAGATTCTAACTTTCAGAGCAACACGGCATAAACTGCAGAATTTGGTATCCCCTAACGCTCTCTCAGAAAGGGCAGCCCTCAAGGATCTTCTCTGCCATCAGAACACACCCTCGCCACTGCATCAAGTCTTCTGGTTCGGCCAGGAAAAGATGATAAAGCCGGCTAGGAAAGGAGGGAGCGCTGGTTCAGACGCTTCTCATTCCCAGACACCTGGTTTGGGATCCACCTATCTAAGAAGCTCGGATTCATCCAAGAGACAACTTTCCCTCCCCAAGCCTCAGTTTCCTCCTCTGTAAAGTGGGTATACTAGTAGTACCTGGGTCCCGGAGATTCAGAAGAATTTGAGAGATAGTGGATGTCCGGAGCTTGGTACGGAGAGCGCACCTCCACCCAGAGTCTGTGTCCACGATTAGCATCAAAGCCAAACCCTGAGGAAGCTCGGTGAGCCGTTGAGGCGGCCCCCCTAGCCCAGAAGTCGGGAGGCGGACTCTAACGGGTGAGCCCGGTCCGGGAAGCCACAGGTGTTTGCGCTTACGGGCGTAGCAGCCACAGCTCCACTACCCTGCCCAGGCCGCCAGAGCATCCGGAGCGCCCACCTCGTGCGGCCACCTGCGGGATGTCCCCACCGCCCTGCGGGGGCGCGGAGCTCAGAGCTGGGCCTGAGCGCATCCTCGCCCGCCTCCCGCCGCCCGCCACCGGGTTCCCGCCCCTGCCCGTGCTGCGCTCCGACTCACCCGCGCCAGCTCCGGGGAAAGTTTGGCGGCGGCGGCCAGGCTGCTCCGTGCGGTGGCGGCGGCGGCGGCGGCCTCGGGGGTGGCGGGAGCACGCGGAGGCGGGCGCGGGGGAGGAGCCGCTGAGAGGCCCGCCCACCAGCAGTCCCAGGGCACCCTCCCCCGCCCATCTTTTACCGCCGCGCCCCGCATCCGTGGCGGAGCCCTGAGCTTGGCAAGAAGCCAAGGATAGATCGGAAGCCTGGCGACAGCCCTCCGCCACTGCCACCGCATGCTAACCCGGGGGCACGCAGAGCCACAGACTAGACCTCAGATAAGGAGGAGCAGACAGGATTCTTCGCAAATTCAACCACAGGTGGACCAAGGGACGAGTTGGGTTTTTTTGTTTTGTTTTGTTGTTGTTTTTTTTGTTTTGTTTTGTTTTTTAATTAGTGACACTGATTGATCCGGATCACCAAGACTCCGGAGGTTTAGAACCGCACAATCACTGTTGCTCTAGACCCTGAAGAATGAATGCGCTCTCGCCCTCTCCCTTCCTCTTTCCCTCCTTCCCTCCGGTCCTCATCCTGCAAGTGGCTGTGCTGGAACTCGGAGCCTTGCGCTGAGCTATCCCGACCTTGTTCAACTTTCACTGAACCCATTTCACTTAGGAACCTGTGCGGTCTAAGAGGGGAAGGCGAGTGTGTGTGTGTGTGTGTGTGTGTGTGTGTGTTGGGGAAACTTAAGGAACTGTTTTTGTTTTCTGAGCTGGGAGAGGGCGTTTCTCCTTCTTTGCTACCGGGAAAACCCTTTTAACTTACAATTGTGGCTTCAGATGGCCACAGTCAGGGAAGGGAGGACAACTGTGGAAGGGAAGTGGCTCCTCCTTACTATGACACCCTGCCCCCCTAGAAGGGAAGGGGTTCATCCTCCCGCAGTGGTGTGTAGTTGTGGGAATGCAGGTTCCTCCCGGTGGGGCTCAGTTCCAGACTTGTATGGATGCCTTCATCCCCTCCTCGGAGCCCTGATTTAAATCTCAAACTACACCAGAAAAAAGAAGCAGTCATCAGCCCTATTTACAGATGATGGGCAGGTTTTGTAGCTTCTACAGCGATCTCACCGAGAGAACTGCACTTCTAGCCTACCCAGCCCAAGTCCAAAGGCCAAAGTTTTTAACACAGTGGGGCGGAGACCAAGTTAATGACGTCATTTACACGAAGGGCTTACTTGGTAAGAACCTCACTGTAGCCCTTGACCTTGAGCCTGTCTGTGCCTGACCGGAAGGTGGGACTCCAGACTCCTTTGAAATGCCCTTAGGAACCCAGGCGACAGGTGGCTGAATTCAGGACAGCTGGCAGGTCTGGGTGCCAACCCTGCCAGACCCTGACCCTCTCTGACCTGCACCTCCTGAGACCAAGGAGCCCGGGAATCCCCGGCACGTTCTACTTCCGGTTGCTACTCTAGGGCCTCCATATTTACACTTTGTGGGACTAATGCACCGCTTGGAACTGAGCGAGCGACCAGGATTGCATCTGTTATAAACTGTATGGCAAGATATTTCCTCTTCACAGCTGTGGAGCGTACTGGAGTCAGGGCCGGTGGCAGAGAGCCTTGGAAATCATCTCTCTTCTTCCTGAAAGTCAGCAACGGCCCAATAACTTGGAATTCTGCTCGAGAAGGTTTCACTTCCTAAGGCCTATTTAGGTCCTGTTCTACCCGTGGGATTTTTAGAAAAATCAGCATTTTAGAAATAGTGTGTTAGGCATTATTTGAAGCCTCTGTTGTCTTTTGGGTTTAGGGTTTTGTTTGTTCTTGTTTGTTTTGTTGTCATTTCTGCTGTGACATTTGTGACTGACAGAGCATAGTGTAACCTGGGCCATGTCTAGCTGAAGTCAGCCAACTACCAAGAGGTAGGTAGCAAGTGGAAAAACCAGGCTAGTCCTCTGTCCTCCTGTCCTCCTGTCCTTCCATCCTGTGGAGGCTCTTCCCTGAGAGGAGTCAACGTGCCTGCTTCTCAGAGCAGCTCTAGAGGAGGCTCTGTCTTCATCTGGTTTGCAAATGAGAAAGCTGAGTGTGACGTAATCAGGGCACTCGGGAGGTAGAGTCAGGAAGGATTTAGAGTTTAAGGCAACCTGGATCACCCAGCGAGAGCTTGTTGTTTTTCTTTTTCTTTTCTTATTTTTTTTTTTTAAAAAGCAGTCGGCTATTAAGTCATTCCAAGACCAGAGAGGAAGTCCTCAACCAGATCTAGAAGCTGGGCAGCTCTGGCCCCTGCACTTTGTGGAAGCCAGTGAGAGAAGGGGACTGTGAAGGCCACAGAGCATGAGTTAGAGACAAGGAGGGGGGAGCCCCTTAAAGCACCCCTGCTGGGCCACTCATCACCTCTTCATTTACTTTGTATCTTAGGGCCTCAGTATCCTTAACTGTAGGTAAAATGAGCACAGTGTCCAGGTCATATCCTCATATCCAGAATTTGGGTGACCATTGTTTTTTTTTGTTTTTTGTTTTTTGTTGTTGTTGTTGTTGTTGCTGCAAGCAACAGAAACAGTAATAGGCAGATTTGGCCAGAAAGGATTCCTAAAAGTTCAAATCTTAGCAGATGAGTCTAGACTTGGCACACTCCATTTCAGAAGCTCAAAAGCATCTCTATGAGCCTGCCCCAGTCTACATCGGTCTGAGTCCACTTCACTGACAAGCTAAGTCTTCCACCCACCGGCAAAGCAGAAGGATGACCAACTGACATAGAAATCACTTCTTCTGAACACTTCAGCACACATCCCAAGACTAACTCTGGAATCACCAAGCTCTGAAATCACAACGGTTGCTCTTGATTGGCCAAGCCTGAGTCACATGCTGATGGCTGGTCTAGGTGTGTGTGTGTGTGTGTGTGTGTGTGTGTGTGTATCAGGGCAGTCTTTGGCACTGGTGGGTGCTCAGTAACCGAGTGACCTCCCTTCCTTCCTCTTCTGGAAAACAGGAACTGTGGCTCACCAAACCCATGCCAACTTCTCCCTGTTCACATAGGGAAACTGAGGAAGACCCATAGAAGGGACTTGTCCAAGGTACCCTGAGCTTGTAGCCACAGAAACATGACTGACTGGGAACAAATCCCACTGGCAGCTGGCAGCTGTCAAGTCACAGCCCCCCGCTGGTGAGGAGGGAGCTAACTGCCTTCATAGACTAGACTGGAAACTCACAAAGCCTTCCCAACCCAGAGGAAGTGAGCACCACTTAGGTTGGGCTCTCAAGTCATGCCACAAGCTCTAGACAACGTAGTTCTGGGCAGAGTGCCCAGCCAGCTCCCCACTCATTAGAGCTTACGTCAGCCAGTTCCTCGGGGGACAGCACGCTGGGGGTGCTGAGAGACCCCCAAAGCTGTTCTTAGGAACCTGCCCAGATTAGACAAGATGGCCCTTTGCTTGACTGCTATTCTGCTTGGCTTGAGAGAGAGCAAAGTGTATGTTACAGGACCAGAGCAGGGAGAGAGCAGGCTGTCCTTCAGGCATCAATGTCAGCCTTCCAGTAGGCTCCCACCCGAGTCCCAGTCCCTGGCCTTAGACAGTGTTACAGTTTGGGTCTGGAATGTCTCCAGCTGGTGACACTGTTGGAGAGGGTCGGGGATAGGAGCTGGGGCTGAGAGGGAGGAAGCAGGTCTCTGGGAATAGGAGCTGATGGTTGTATTTTATCCCTTGCTCCTTCTTAGTCTCTCCCTCTCGCTTTGCTTCCTGGGCACCATGACATAAGCAGCCTCTTCCTCCCCGATGAGCTTCTGTTGCCATAAGCTTCTACCTCAATCTGGGCCCAAAATAATGGAGCAGACCCTGGAAGCCATGAGTTAGAACAACCCTTTCTCATCCCAAAAGTTGACTTTTTCTTTTTTTTTCCAGAAAATTTGTCACAGTGATGGAAAGCTAAGACTGGAAGTCTTATTCTTCCACTTCAAGGTTGACAAGGTACACGGTGAGGAGTAAGTCTGTCTATCTATCTTACTGTCTGTCTGTCTATCTGAAGGGACTTTAGCCAGCGCAAGCATGGCAACACGGCTTTGGCAAACCTTGCTCTTCTCCCCTATTCCCCTTGCCTTGCTAAAAAACTGTTAGATTACATCCCCAAATCTAACCACCAAGGTCCATTCCCTATTTGACCACTTCCCCCTCTTAAGGCTGACCACCAAGGTCCAGCTATTAAAGTACTGAAGTGCAGCAATGAGAAACCCTCTTTGGTTCACCTAATTAATATGCCCGACTAAATTAAACACCTCATCCTGACTCGGAGTTTCCCTTTATACCTTTATAAACTGTCACTTGCCTGTAGCATGTCTGTTTCTTCTCTATCCAGAGGCAGTCCTTTGTTGTCATCCTCCCTCTGCCTCTGCCTCTGCCTCTGCCTCTGCCTCTGCCTCTGCCTCTGCCTCTGCCTCTGCCTCTGCCTCTGCCTCTGCCTCTGCCTCTACCAGACAAATATCCCTTCCCCTCTCTCTGTATTTCCTTCCCCTTCTCTCTCATCCTCTATTTCCTGTCTGGAAAGCTGGGATTAAAGGTGTGTGCCACCACACCCAGCCTTTGAGTTACTTCTCAATGAGGGAAGTTTCAAAACACACTAAGAATATGCTGTATTAGCAATCATTTCCCTAGTCTACCAAACTTAATGTGATTTAAATTCATTTCACCACCCCATAAGCAGTAACAAAGGGCTTCCAAAGTATAAACCAAAGTGTCCATTGTATACATCATTAAGATATGGATTTTAAGTGCAGATGCATAACTCTAAAGTGAAGGCAAATTAGCTAAAAGCTATAGTGTAGACATATATTGGCAATAAAGAATCCGAAAAGCAGAGACTAGCTGTAGGCTGAGTCTTTCTGTCCAACACTGTGGATGTTTTAGCATTTACTTAAGGGTAGACTACAGTTTGGCTAAGACTTCCTCTGCTACAAATGCTGGTAAGTTAAAGACTAGGATTCAGTGATGGCAATACAATTTAGCTAAGGGGATAGACAGTCCAGAAATGCTTGAACTCTGTACCTACCTTTCAGTCACAGGACTTCTACCTTGGCCATTAGTTTTTGAGGTTTTGTGTATTTTCTGGTGAACTGTAAATTCTGTTCTTAAGATCTTTGATAGCCACTAGCTAAGATTAATTTAAAGGGCCCTTTCAACACAGAAAAGGTGAGTATGTCTATAAAAAGAAAGATTACTTTACCAAACATCAAACAGGAGGGTGGAGCATAGGAAACTAACATTTACTGAGCAGTAATTTTAGACCCAGGGTACTGAACATATTGCTATTTAATTCACGTGGCAGCCCTTTGGGATTAGATTTTATTATCCTCATTTTATGGAAAGAAAACTAAGATTAGAAAGCTTAAATAACTTTCTCAAAGGCATACTGTCCACAAAGTAGTAGAGCCAGGATTCAAATACAGGAAGTGTAGTACAAAGGTGCTAATCCTTGCTAGCATTCCATGTCCTGCTCCATACTGCGGAGCTCAGATGTCCATTGAATGGAAGGCCCATGGAAGATAGTCATTTCGAAAATGTGACACCTATGCCAATCATGCTGTCCTATCTATTTTAGGAAGAAAGAGTTCTTTATATATTTTCTCTAGAACTGGTAAGACAATGTTTCTTCAGAGCGTAGTGATTTCTTTTTTAAATCTGGGAGTCAGGTCATATAAAAGGGTAACTGACTAAGGTAGGAAAGTAAAGATGGTCAAAGGGATAGTGTGACTATGGAATGACACAGATGTTCCCATGTAATACATGACTCAGGTCAGAAATTGAATTCCAAAGATAATGATAGTCACCTCTGGAAGGTACATCTGTGCTCCCAAGATGACTTAGTTGAAGGACAAAAACCCTTGACTATATAAATTCTAATACGCATATTTCAAACACTGAAGTCTCAGGACCATGGAAGAACAAGCAAAAAGACCAGTTTTTATTTATTTCCTCTGCCTTTCAACAACTGGACATGGTTAAGTATTTTGAGTCTCTGAACATCAGTTTTTCTCATAAATTAAACAGATAATAAACCACAAAATGGAAGAGTAAATTTGGACCAAGAGGAAATAAAATTTATAAAGTAACCAATAACATGCCTAAACCTAAATGGGCATTTCCAAAAAGGAAACTATTATAATTTTGAATAATTTACTTGGTATTTGCAGATTTGGGAGTTGAAGAAGGATTTTATTTCAAAGTAGACGGGTTTTGGAGTTTTGCTCCAAGAATCCTATCTGGGTAGCTTATATATCATGATGCATTTTAGGTATGAGTAATTAGAAAGAAGGCTGCTTCAAATACAAAACAAACTCCTCAAAACCATTTCTTGAAAACCCAGTCTATCACCATAGTATTTAACTCATTCAGACTGTTAACGAATGTTCTTCTCTATACATGGTTTAGAGAAAAGAAAAAAGTCTGAGTATAATAATTGCATGTCTTTTATAGCTATTATCTTTCAAAAAAAAAAAACTAGCAACTTTCTATGTTGGTGGGAAAGCAGGTGAGGTAGGAAAGAGATGTAAAGCTTTGTGCTTCCAGCTTGGTTTCCAGGACAGGGGAGGTCTGCTTTTGAAAGCAAGCAAAGTGTTAGTTTATAAAAAAAAAAAAAATACTTCTTTAGGCTCCTGCTAAGTGTTTTGGGGCTCAGCAATTACCCCAAACTCAGATTATAGTTTCAAACCTCCCTCCCTCCCTCCCTCCTTCCCACTCATCCCCCCTCCACTCCCTGAAAAAACAGGAAATCTTACTGTGCCTGCACGATGCCTCCCTCCCTGCAATCTTGCTGCGAGTTGGTCTGAATATTATGTGGAACAAGTCACAAAAGAGAAAAGCTGAAGGCAGGTGCAGGAACAAGACGCTGCACTCCTTAAAGAGGGCCTTAGGTAAGTAGCTATGAGAGTTGTACATGCCAATCAAAGACGGGCAAGGGTCAAGCTCCCTTTTGTGCACAAACAAAGACTAATTGCATGTTCATAGCTGCAGAGTCTGTGGGCACTAATTCGAAAGACGAACTAAAAAAACGCTGAGATTCCTGCCTCCCAACAGCAGCCAAGGCAAAGAGGAGGGCTCAAGGAGTCCAGTGGCTATCAACCAGCTGGGCCTCTCCCTGTCTTCTCTACAGCAACCAGGGGCTCCCACGTGGCTGCCATTTCAAAAATGAAAATAAGCCATTTTGTTAAAAGTGAAAGGATGCCTGTGTGTACATAACGCCAAGCCAATGAGCAGCAATGCAAAAGACTCTGAGCCACTTAGCTTCCTTTGATGCACAATACCCGATATTGTTGGCTTTGCTTTTTCAATGAATCGACCAAATTAGCTGCCTCTTTTGATATCTTGTAGACATGACTGGTCACTGAAAGTTGTCCTTTTCTTACACTCTAAGACAAAGACCTATCAAGGTGGTTTGATCCTTTCTGTAAGGAACCAGTTTGAATCAAGTTACTATTAAGGCCAAGTGACTGGAGTAGGCACCTTTTGAATTTATTATTATTCATAGCTTACTTTCATAGAATTCTTTCTTATGTCCAAAACACTTCCTTTTATTCATCCCTAAGCAACGATTGGTGCTCCTGCTACAGGCAAGGCACTGTGCTCACTTCCGAGAGAACAAATACCTTATCTAAATAGGAACCTTGCCCATTAAGCAGGACAGGCCTAATTATGTCCATTTCCTAACAGAAGAAAGGCAGAACCAAGGCAATGAAGTGGCTTCCCTTGATCATATAACTTGTCAGTGACAGGCAGGAGGGAATCCAGGCCTCCTGTTCAATTTCAGATCTACTGGGCCACACTGCCTTTCCCTGGGCCTGCAGAAAGGGCCCTCAAATATGTTACAATCAAATCTAGGACTGAGGATGTAGCTCAGTTGATAGAGTGCCAGTTTGCTATGTCTGTGGCTTGGGGTTCAATTCATAGAACTTTATAAACTTAGGTGGTAGCCCAGAGGGCCAGAATTTCAGTAGAAGATCAGGAGTTCAAGGTAATCCTTGGCTACTGATAAGCATATCCCCTAGCAGCAATCTGAGTGTAGATTGCTCCTACACCCTTTCAGCATGCACATTTCTCATGTTCTAGTTACATTTTGTATTGCTGTGATAGACTATAACCAAAAGCAACTTGTGTGTGTGTGGGGGGGAAGGGTATGTTTGGCTTACAGGCTTTTGCCTATCATTATCAGAGCAAGTCAAGGCAGGAACCTGGTGGCAAAAACTGAAGCAAAGTTCACAGAAGAACTCTGCTTACTAGCTTGTGCCCCATACCTTTTTCTTAACTTGTCTTTTTATACAACTCAGAAACACTTATTCAGAGGGTGGCACTGTCCCCAGTCATATGGGCCATCCCACATTAATCATTAATCAAGAAAATGCCCCATAGAACTTGCCTATAGGCAACTGATGAAGGAATTTTCTCACTGGAGGTTCCGTCTTCCCAGGTGACCATAGCTTGTGTAAAGCTGACAAACAACAACCAACCAAAACCAAAACTAACATGCACAGCTGCCAAGATACTAACTCTTTCATGATGTACACTGCTGATAGGAAAGACTAAAGGACTAACCACAGAGGGCACCCCATATAGTCTCCTCTCTACCATACATGGATTACCACACATACTACTATTGTAGACCTAGCAAGGTGGAACCCCCAGAATCTGACATATAACACATTGTCAAATTTCATTGCTCACAGCCTCATAAGCCACAGCAGAGTTGGACTATGAAGCCCATTTGAAGTCAAACTCAATATCACATAAGACACGAATCCCCATCCCTCCTCGTCCATGTTCACTGCTGCTCTATTCACAATAGCCAGAAACTAGAAAGAGCTTAGGTACCCATCAACTGTTGACTAGATCATAAAAATGTGGTACATTTTTACAATGGAATATTATTCAACTGTTAAGAAAAATGAAATTATAAAATTTGAAAACAGATAAATGGATGGAGCTAGAAAAAATAATTTTGAGTGAGGTAAACTCAGACCCCAAAAGACAAATATTGTGTTTTATATGTGGATGTTAGCCCTACTACTGCAAAAGCTTCTTAAAATATGCATATATGGGATTTCAGTAGAGTTATCATATATATATATAATGGGAATACAATGCCTCGATTAGACATCATAGTCTATCAGACAACAGTCCAAGGATCAGCAATGGGTTATATCTTTTTGAATTGTTGGCCAAAGGGATCCCAGACACAAACCTCCCAAGCATTCCAGGCTATTGAAAATGCTATTGGTTACCCACAACAATCTAATGATAAGACCTTATTGCTTCATTCCCACTGACTAGTATTCATAGTGCTGGAGTTACCTGAGGAGAAAAGTGAGCTTCCACCCTACCGAGCTACCAACCCTGGGAGCTATAACAGTGACATGCCTGCAAGATAAGCTCACTGGTGCCACAGTGACACAAAGTTTATGGAAATAACCAACTGCACTTTTACTGGACTGAAGACTCACTCCATGAGATCGAATCTATACCTGACACTGGAAATGAAGGAAGCTAAGAACCTGAGACTAGATAGGTCGTAGATCCTAACAGAAAACCTACTCAATTATTGTGCTAAATGAGTATAGAAATAGAACAACCCCTGATGACATATTACTATCCCCATAGATCAGTGCATCCTAGAATTCTCATCTTAGAAACTTCTTGTAGTAGATGGTAATTAACAGAGACCCACAATTGAACAACATGCAGAGAATGAGAGATTTTGGAGTACTCAACCCTAAATGGAATGTCTTTATCACACCCTTTTCCCCTCAAGTCTCAGTGACCTATGTGGAAGATAAGGCAGAAAGATTGCAAGAGCCAGAGGTGGTAGATGACTCCAAGGAAACAGCATCTTCCAGACACAACCAGGCTGAAGCTCCAATGAACTCAGAGTCTGAGATCACATGCACAAGACCTGCATAGGTTCAAACCAGACACAATCCTAGCACAGAGAAGGGGAAATATGTGCAAAAACTACCCCTAACCAAATACCTATTTGCAACTAATAGCTTTCAGAAGAGGAAACATTAGGTTTTTTTTCCAATATAAGAATGAATAAACAAATAGCAGCTCCTTCAAGTTCCTTTTGATTTAAATTATTTTTGTAGTTGTTTTGAGTTTAAAGCCATGCTGGACTACACAATGAGTTTGGGGTCAGTTTGGGGTCAGTTTGGGTTTACAAATATAAGATGTTGTCAACAAGACCAAACAAAACAAGAACAACAGTAATTTAACCACACATGGTGCCAGAAATATAGATGTGACTAGTATAGTCACTGTCCTTAAAAATCTCCAAGTCTGGAACACACCTGTAACTCCATCCATTGGAAAGCTATGATAGAAGGTAGGGATTCAAGGACAGCTTGATTGACACAGCAAGTTAAGGCTAGTCAGGGAACATAGTTAGGGCTTGTTTCATCTTTTAGAAATAGAATCTATTGGGAGGGTCAGGTATGCAAAGAGATTAATGCATTATTGTCCTGGGGCTTCCCACAGCTGTCTGTATCTTCACCTTTACATATCAGCACTGCAACAGACTCAGTGCTGCCTTCTGGCCTCAGTCACTCTCACATGAGTGTTCTCTCTCTCTCTCTCTCTCTCTCTCTCTCTCTCTCTCTCTCTCTCACACACACACACACACACACACACACACACACACCACACACACACACACACACACTATAAACAAAAGTAAATCTTTACAAAGATAGACTTGTGCAGTAAAGGCATTAGGTACAGGAAAACTTCTGTGGGGACACAATGTGCAGGATATTCTAAAACAACATGGTACAACCAGGGCATCTAGGCTAAATGAATAATTGCTGAGAAGAAAAGGCTGTCCCATCATAACAAGCCAAGGCACATGATATGAACTTTGTTCTCTAGGCACTGGGAAAGAACTGAAGTGTTTTAGTCAAGAGTAAATGTGCTTTGATTAATCAGCAAAGAATCCTTGGTCACATAGATGGAGAGTGAGGTAGAAAGAGCTGGAGCATGTATACACACACACACACACACACACACACACACACACACACACACGGGAGGGGGAGGGAGAGAGAGGAAGAAGAAGAGGGAGAGAAAGTGCACAACAAAGAGAGAAATCCACCAAACAATAAGAAACACAAGGGCCTGAACTAATCCATTGCTGGTTTGACACTACACCTTTGAACACAATGTGTACTGCCTAGTCCTTATGGAATGAAATGAATAGGCCAGATAATGCTAAGCATCTTTATAAAGAAAAACACCTTATATATTTAACAGCTTTATATGGCAGAAGGATAGTGGTGTAAGCATATAATACCAGTTCTCCCAGAGTGAATAAGGTCAGGAGTGGAAAAGGTTATAATAGAGACACAGTGAGTTTGAAAGCAGCCTTGGCTACATTAGACCCTGGCTTAAAAAAAAATAGGGACTGAAGCAGTTTTATAAAAATAAACAATAATAGCACTCGTATCATAATCCTGTTTACAGCTGAAGAAACCAAGAGCCTTTGCAGTAGATGGAAACCATTACAGAAAATTACAATCAATCAAAGTGCAGAGATTGTGGGGTGCCCAGCTGCATTGGAGACATCTACAATATAACTCCTGCACCTAAGGGTCAGGGAATATCATAGAGGACAGGACAGAAAGATTGTAACATCTAAAGAATCAGGAAATGTACTGTGCAACTGCATCTCCTAGAAGTGACAGAGAAGCTTTCTTCTCTGATACCTTAAAAATATGGCTGCTTAAACAAGACCTGAGAAAGAACACCACCAACAGAGATGCTAAGGTGGAAGGGTGTGGTAGTTTGTATATGCTTACCCCAGAGATTGTCACTGTTAAGAGGTGAGGCCTTGTTGGAGTAGGTGTGGCCTTGTGGGAGGAAGTGTGAGACTCTGGGCATGGGCTTTGAGACCTTCCTCCTAGCTACCTGGAAACTAGTCTTCTCCTGGATGCCTTCAGAACAAGATGTAGAACTCTTAGTTCCTCTAGTCCCATGACAGCCTGAATACTGCCATGCTCCCACCATGATGATAATGGACTGAACCTCTGAACCTGTAAGCCAGCCCCAAACTAAATGGAGAGAAACTTGAAGCAATCCCACTAAAATCAGAGACTAGACAAGGCTGCCCACTCTCTCCCTACATATTCAATATAGTACTCAAAGACCTAGCCAGAGCAATTAGACAACAAAAAAAGATCAAGGGGATACAAATTGGAAAATCAAAATATCACTATTTGCAGGTGATATGATAGTATATATAAGTTACCCCAAAAATTCTACCAGAGAAATCCTACAGCTGATAAACAACTTCAGCAAAGTAGCTGGATAGAAAACTAATTTAAACAAATCAGTAGCTTTCCTATACTCAAAGGATAAACAGGCCGAGAAAAAATTAGGGAAACAACACCCTTCACAGTAGTCACAAACAACATAAAATATCTTGGTGTGACGCTAACCAAACAAGTGAAAGATATATATGACAAGAACGTCAAGTCACTGAAGAAAGAAATCGAAGAAGGCCTCACAAGGTGAAAAGATCTCCCATGCTAGTAGATTGGCAGGATTAATTCACTAATACTGGCGATATTGCTGAAAGCAATCTACAGATTCAGTGCAATCCCCATCAAAATTTCAACTCAATTCTTCATAGAGTTAGAAAGACCAATTCTCAAATTCATTTGGAATAACAAAAAATCCAGGATAGTGAAAACTATTCTCAACAATAAAAGAACTTCTGGGGGAATCACTATCCATGACTTCAAGCTGTATTATAGAGCGATTGTGATAAAAACTGTATGGTATTGGTACTGCGATAGGAAGGCAGATCAATGGAATAGAATTGAAGACTCAGAAATGAACCCACACACCTATGGTCACTTGATCTTTGACAAGGGAGCTAAAACCATCCAGTGGAAAAAAGACAGCATTTTCAACAAATGGTGCTAGTTCTACTGGCAGTCAACAAGTAGAATACAAATTGATCCATTCTTATCTCCCTGTACAAAGCTCAAGTCCAAGTGAATCAAGAACCTCCACATAAAACCAGAGACACTGAAACTAATGGAAAAGAAAGTGGGGAAAAGTCTCAAAGATATGAGCACAGGGGAAAATTCTTGAGCAAAACAACAATGGTTTATGCTCTAAGATTAACAATAGACAAAAGGGACCTCATAAAATTGCAAAGCTTCTGTAAGGCAAAGAACACTGTCAATAGGACAAAACAGCAACCAACAGATTGGGAATAGATGTTTACCAATCCTACATCCAATAGAGGGCTAATATCCAATATATACAAAGAACTCAAGAAGTTACCTTACTCAGGATGATATCCTCCAGATCCATCCATTTGCCAAAGAATTTCGTAAACTTATTGTTTTTAATATCTGAGTAGTATTCCATTGTGTAAATGTACCACATTTTCTGTATCCATTCCTCTGTTGAGGGACATCCGGGTTCTTTCCAGCTTCCGGCTATTATAAATAAGGCTGCTATGAACATAGTGGAGCATGTGTCCTTATTACCAGTTGGAACATCTTCTGGGTCCAGGAGAGGTATTGCTGGATCTTCCAGTAGTACTATGTCCAGTTTTCTGAGGAACCACCAGACTGACTTCCAGAGTGGTTGTACAAGCTTGCAATCCCACCAGCAATGGAGGAGTATCCCTCTTTCTCCACATTCTCGCCAGCATCTGCTGTCACCTGAATATTTGATCTTAGCCATTCTGACTGGTGTGAGGTGGAATCTCAGGGTTGTTTTGATTTGCATTTCCCTGATGATTAAGGATGTTGAACATTTTTTCAGGTGCTTCTCAGCCATTAGGTATTCCTCAGTTGAGAATTCTTTGTTTAGCTCTGTACCCCATTTTTAATGGGGTTATTTGAATTTCTGGAGTCCAGCTTCTTAAGCTCTTTGTATATCATCCTGAGTGAGGTAACCCAATCACAAAAGAAGTCACTTGATATGCACTCACTGATAAGTGGATATTAGCCCAGAAACTTAGACTACCCAAGATACAATATGCAAAACACAAGAAAATTAAGAAGAAGGAAGACCAACGTGTGGATACTTCATTCCTCCTTAGAATAGGGATCAAAATACTCATGGAAGGAGTTACAGAGACAAAGTCTGGAGCTAAGATGAAAGGATGGACCATCCAGAGACTACCCCACCTGGGGATCCATCCCATAATCAGCCACCAAACCCAGACACTATTGCATATGCCAGCAAGATTTTGCTGAAAGGACCCTGACATAGCTGTCTCTTGTGAGGCTATGCCAGTGCCTGGTAAACACAGAAGTGGATGCTCACAGTCAGCTATTGGATGGAACACAGGGCCCCCAATGGAGGAGCTAGAGAAAGTACCCAAGGAGCTGAAGGGGTCTGCAACCCTATAGGTGGAACAACAATACAAACTAACCAGTACCCCCAGAGCTCATGTCTCTAGCTGCACACGTAGCAGAAGATGGCCTAGTTGGCCATCATTGGGAAGAGAGGCCCCTTGGTCTTGCAAACTTTATATTCCCCAGTACAGGGGAATGCTAGGGCCAGAAGTGGGAGTGGGTAGGTAGGGGAGCAGGGTGGGGGGGAGGGTATAGGGAACTTTCGGGATAGCATTTGAAATGTAAATAAAGGAAATATCTAATAAAAAAAGAACTCAAGAAGTTAGACTCTAGAGAACCAAATAACCCTATTAAAAATGGAGAACAGAGCTAAACAGAGAATTCTCAACTGAGGAAACTCGAATGGCCAAGAAGCGCCTAAAGAAATTTTTAATATCCTTAGTCATCAGGGAAATACAAATCAAAACAACCCTGAGATTTCACCTCATACCAGTCAGAATGGCTAAGTTCAAAAATTCATGTGACAGCAGATGCTGGCGTGGATGTGGAGAGAAAGGAATACTCCTCCATTGCTGTTGGGATTGCAAACTGGTACAACCACTCTGGAAATCAGTTTGGCAGTTCCTCAGAAAACTAGGCATAGTAGTACCTGATGACCCAGCTATACCACTCCTAGGCATATACCCAGAAGATGCTCCAACATGTAATAAGGACACATGCTCCACTATGTTCATAGCAGCCTTATTTATAATTGCGAGGAGCTGTAAACAACCCAGATGTCCCTCAACAGAGGAATGGATACAGAAAATGTGGCACATTTACACAATGGAATACTACTCGGGTATTAAAAACAATGAGTTTATGAAATTCTTAGGCAAATGGTTGGATCTGGAGGATATCATCCTAAGTGAGGTAACCCAATCACAAAAGAACATACACGGTATGCACTCACTAATAAGTGGATATTAGCCCAAAAGTTTAGAATACCCAAGATACAATTCACAGACCATAAGAAACTCAAGAAGGAAGAACAAAGTGTGGATGCTTCAGTGCTTCTTAGAAGGGTGAACAAAGTACTCACAGGAGGAAATATGGAGACAAAATGTGGAGCAGAGACTGAAGGAAAGGCCATCCAGAGACTACCCCACCTGGGGATCAATCCCATATAGAATTGACTTAACTGGGACGCTAATGTGAATGCCAAGAAGTGCTTGCTGACATGAGCCTGATATAGCTGTCCCCTGAGAGGCTCTGCCAGAGCCTGACAAATACAGAGGCAGATGCTCACAGCCAACCATTGGACTGAGCAAGGGGTCCTGGATGGAGGAGTTGAAGAAGGAACTGAAGGAGCTGAGGGGTTTGCAGTCCCATAGGAAGAACAACAATATCAACTAACCAGACCCCCCCCCCGAACTCTCAAAGACTAAACCACCACCACCAAATACACATGAAGGGACCCATGGCTCTAGCTGCATATGTAGCAGAGGATGGCCTTGTTGGATATCAGTGGGAGGAGTGTCCCTTGGGCCTGAGGGGGTTTGATGCCCCAGTATAGAGAAATGCCAGGGCAGGAAGGAGGGACTGGGTAGGTGGATTGGTGAGGG
>NC_034613.1:51261315-51275635 GCF_900095145.1 Mus pahari | reverse complement strand
ATGGGGCCTTACCAGTAGACAAAGAACTACAGGCAACTAGGGAATGCTGAGGGCAGGAGAATTAGACTTCCCTGGACATGAGTTCCCTAACTGGTTACCCAGTAACAAGTAGTAGGCTCTGAATGTGTGTGTGTGTAATAGTAGACACTTTCAGTGGATTGTATTAATGTGTGTGTGTGTGTGTGTGTGTGTAATAATAACAATTGCAGAAAAGAGACCATGAATTTGAGAGGGAGCAAGGGGAAGGAACACTGACGGTGTTAGAGAGAGAAAAGGGAAGAGGGGAAATAATGTAGTTACATTTTAAGTTTTAAAAATTAAAATAATTATTGTTCTTAAAAACCTGGAGCATTCTGAGCTCCAAGCATACAATTATTCATGAGATTTCGAGTAGGGTCTGAGAATTGATGTCTCAGATAACAATTTTCAAAAGCTTTAGTCTCTGGATTCATTCGCACTTATCATGACTATTGATGATTTTAGTATAGGATACACTTCTGTGTAATATATTAAAATGAGAACCATGAAATTTGAAATTTATTTAACTTTCTCAAAATAATATTCATATTGTATATACATATGACACAGTTTTGAAAATCAGTATTTTTTCTTTAAAAAAGAAAAAGAAAAAGTAGGAATACCAGCCTGACGTGCTGGTACATTCCCACACTCAGAAGGCTGAAACAGGACGTTGTGAGTTCAAGGCATGCCTAGTCTACAAAGGAAGAGACTTTCTTATGAAAAAAGTAAGATGAGACTGGCTATATATTTTATGTGCCTTTAAAAAAAAATGTGTCTTAGCCAGGCGTGGTGGTGCACGCCTTTAATCCTAGCACTTGGGAGGCAGAGGCAGTGGATTTCTGAGTTGGAGGCCAGCCTGGTCTACAGAGTGAGTTCCAGGACAGCCAGAGCTACACAGAGAAACCCTGTCTCTAAAAACCAAAAAGAGAAAAAAAAGAAGTGTCTTTAAAATATATCTTAGCTTCTGGGTTCTCATATCTGCCTTTGGCTTCAATTGTTTGCAATATGATGTATATGTATTTAAAAGCCTCTTTATATGGATACATGTTTGAAAATGGGACTCTTATTTTAATTGAATATCATATAATAGCAGATATCCTGTTTTAACATTGAACACAATCTCTATAAATGATAGTTATTTACAATGTGGTGTTAGAACTCTATCATATTATACCATAAATTCATTAATTCTATCTTGTGTTTTAACATAATTGGTTCATGAGGGATATTGTAATATTTTGCACTGATTATTCAAAAAACATTAAATTAAGGCATATCCTCTCATATTCTTTAAATTATCTGTAGATTACTTCCGATATGTCCTATAAAGTAAATGATATATAAACACTTGGTTTACTGTATTGTTTATAGAATAACGACAAGAAAAGTATGGACATTGTCCATATGATACTGTCATAGGCCTAATAACATAATGTAACAATTATACAACAATTGTTATATCAATAACAATTTCAGTTGATATAAAACTTCTAGAACTGGGGGTAGTGGCACATGCCTTTAATCCCAGCACTTGGAAGGCAGAGGCAGGTGGGTCTCTGAGTTCAAGGTTAGTCTGGTCTACAAAATAAGTTCTAGGACAGCCAGGGTTACACAGAGAAACCCTGTCTTAAAAAACCAAAAACCAAAAACAACAAAAACTTCTGATGAAAAACATGAATATGTAAAGTGACAACTTTAATCTGTCACTGGTTGAAAAGAAAAAAGCAAAATCAGTATTACTCATATAATGCAATCTAATTTCACCATGAGAGCAATTAAATAGTGGTGCATGCTAAATAGCACGGATGGCCTTTGAAAACCCTATAGTGCTTGAAATATATTAGGAATACCACATGTGACAGAACTCCATTCATATGAAGTCTGTAATAGAGAGATATACAGATCTTATGACACAGACTACAGTTACCTAGGGCTGTGGAGTGAGAGAGGGAGATGCAAAGACAAGGAATTTCTTTTTTACTGCGATGATTCTGCATTTATATCTGAATACACTTTAAAAACTAAAATTCGTACTTCAAATCAGTATGATGCTCAATAATATGTTGTAATAATTTAAAATGTATACCCCTTTCTGAGTTGTAAAATTCTTCCAAGTATTTATACGTTTACCTACACCTTGTTGCAGGGATCACATCTGTAATTGGTATCTATCACTAGGCTCATTTGGAAAATGTGCCAGTGTTAGGAAACTATCAAGCTCACAGAGGTGGATACACATTTTCTAAACTTCCAGTGTTAGGTTGAAAACTAAAATTCCATCACTGGCAACAAATCCTTGTCAGCTGTCTTTCTCGAAGTGGCAGGCTCAATGTCTACTCAAGGGCCCACATCTCAATCGCCATAGTTTGTAGGCTGTCTTTTCAGTCAGCAAGGGGAGGGGAACTTCTTTTTTTTAACATGAAAAGAACACACATGATATGCACTCACTGATAAGTGGATATTAGCCCAGAAGCTTGGAATACCCAAGATACAATTCACAGACCATATGAGGCCCAAGAAGAAAGAAGACCAAAATGTGGAAGCTTCAGTCCTTCTTAGAAGGGGGGAAAAAATACTACCGGGAGGTAGAGGGTGGGAAGGACTTGGGAGGAAGAGAGAAGGAGGAGGGGGAAAAAGAGGAAAGGATCAGGTATGAGAAGAGATGAAAATTATATACAGAGGGTCTAGAAATTGAACAGAGGTGTGTAGCAATGGGGGATATGGAACTGGAGGTATCCATCAGCAATTACCAGATGCTAGGAAAGAAAGAGGCTCCTAGGAACCAACAGGGATGAGATTAGCTGAAATGGCCAACAAAGGGGAGGGGGAACCTGAAGAGATCATATCCAGAGGTTAAGCAAGGCCCCTGGTTGGTGGATGGGACCACCCACTCATCTACAAATTTTTAACCCAAAATGGCTCCTGTCTAAAAGAAATACAGGGACAAAGTGTGGAGCAGAGACTGAAGGAAAGGCCATCCAGAGATTGCCCCACCTGGGGATTCATCCCACGTGCAGATGCCAAACCCAGACACTATTGCTCATGCCAAGAAGTGCTTGCTGACAGGAGCCTAACACAGCTGTCTCCTGAGAGGCTCTGCCAGAGTCTGACAAATACAGAGTGGATGCTCACAGCCAACCATTGGACTGAGCATGGGGACCCCCCAGTGAAGGAATCAGAGAAAGGACTGAAGGAGCTGAAGGGGTTTGCAACCCCATAGGAGGAACAACAAAATCAACAAACCAGATCCCCCCACCTGTCTCCCAGAGACTAAACCACCAACCAAAGAGTACACATGGAGGGACCCATGGCTCCAGCTGCATATGTAGCAGAGGATGGCCCTGTCGGACATCAATGGGAGGAGAGGCACTTGGTCCTGTGGAGGCTCAATGCCCCAGTGTACAGGAATGCCAGGGCAGTGAGGTAGGAGTGGGTGAGTGGATGAGGGAGCTCTCTCATTGAAGCGGTGGAGGGAGGATGGGATAGGGGGTTTCTGGAAGAGAAACCAGGAAAGGGACTAACAATTGAAATGTAAATACATAAAATATCCAATAAAAAAGTGGCTAGTTCAGCATGCAAATTCAAACAACAGCAGAAGTACTTTTTCTCAAGACAGCTCCCACACTTCAGTGTGCAGAGGTGATTTATGCACAAGTACTTAAGGGTTGAGATTCAATAAAATTAGTATTTTTTACTGCCTAATCAAGAGCATTCTTGTGAGGCCTGCCCCTCCTTTATTGACTGTGTGTGCAGAGTCTGACGGCTGCTGGAACAGCTTGGTGCTAGTGTCTAGCTTTACACTGACAAGACAGCAGCACTATCCACCATGGCTTCTGTCCCTTCAGTGTGAATAACATAGTGAAAAGGCAACTATCATATCAGCACAAGGGTGGAATATTTCTGGCCTCACAACCCTCCTGGAATGCACTGTGAGACCCCTATGTTTCATGGCTCGTACTAGCAGGACTGCTGAGTATTAGCTTACTGCTTTACCCAAAGTTTCATTTCATTCACCCACTCAGTAAATTCCTGCTATCTGTGAGACCCCTAGAGCTTATATTTTCCACCATTATAATCTTCTACCCAGGTGTGTTTGAGGGACTAGAATTAAAACTTTTTGTCAAAACCTCTAAAGGCATCCACTTAGGGGGTCTTAAGGGTGGAATTTCACAGGGTACTCTGTTGTATTCAAACTCCATACAGTATGACTTTGTACTGACTGAGAAGTATTATACCATTCACCCAGGCATGTTATATAAGCACTAGAATGTCAGCTCATGGGGCACCCATCCCTTGAGCTGCCCACAATATTATGTGCCTAAGCAATTTGAGGGAATAGAATACAGTAAGCCATAACACTGATGTCCAGCTCAGCCTCAGTTCAAGTTAGTAAATCTAGAGAATATATATATATATATATATATATATATATATATATATATGTGTGTGTGTGTGTGTGTGTGTGTACACATATATATATGAATAATTTATATGTGTGTATACTTACACATACTTTATACATGGCATGCTACATAGTTCATATACTCAAATCATCAAAGGAGGGAATATTTTATTGTGATTACAGGTATAAGTCACTATATAGTATTCACCTTTCTTCTAAAATATCACATAATGAGTACTGCATAAAGTGTTGTAAATTAAAAGATGCGTGTTCCAGATACTGATGTATGAAAGAAAAGTTCAAGCCGGGCGTGGTGGCACACGCCTTTAATCCCAGCACTCAGGAGGCAGAAGCATGTGGATTTCTGAGTTTGTGGTCAGCCTGGTCAACAAAGTGAGTTCCAGGACAGCCAGGGCTATACAGAGAAACCCTGTCTCGAAAAAACCAAATCCCCCCCCCAAAAAAGAAAGAAAGAAAGAAAGAAAGAAAGAAAGAAAGAAAGAAAGAAAGAAAGAAAGAAAGAAAGAAAAGCTCAGTTTAGTCTTACTCAAATAAAGGCAAATTTAGAATAAAACTCATATGTATACTAAGGAGGAGTCACTTTAATTAAGACTGCAGTAACAAAGAGACTAGAGATGTGGCTCAGCTCTTAAGAGCACCTGCTGCTCTTGCAGAAAACCAGGGTTCATTTCCCAGCATCCACATGGCAGTTCACAACTCCATCACTAGGGGATGTGGCACCCTCATCTGAATTCCATAGGCACCAGGCACACACACACAGTACATGTACACATATGCAGGCAAACATTTGTACACATAAAATATAAATAATCTTTTTTTTTAAACCAAGCAAGCAAACAAATAAACCAGTAAAAAGAATGTATCAGGGCCTAAATATATGACTCGGTTGGCAAAGTAATTGCCAGTCAAGCATTAGAACTGAGTGTGGATCCTGGAAATTCGTGTAAAAACTCCAGACACAGCATCATTCATTTGTGATTCTAGCACTAAGAAAATAGAGACAAGATTACCCCTGAAGCTCAACTGGTCATCAATCTTGCATAATATGTGCTTCTGGTTCAGTGAGAGATCCTGTCTGAAAATATCATATAAAAAATAACAGATTACGACAGCTGATGTTGACCTTAGGCTTGTGAGCATGTATGTGCACACACACACACACATACACACACACACACACACACACACACACACGCACAAACACATACACAAGAATGTACCAGAGAATACTGCCAAGTATGGTGGCACATACCTGTAATCCTACCATTTTGCAAGCTGTGACATGATCTTAGTTTAAAGGTTAGCCTGGGTGACATAGTAAATTCTAAGCTAACATGAGTGTGCTATGCAGTGAAATCTTATCTAAAAAGGAATACACTAAAATGTCAGAGGGTGAAACTGGATTTCAAAAGATGTAAAAACAATGCTTAAAACATGTAATAGCACGTCACTGCCAGTCTTCATCATAAGAACTAGCTGGACTTGCAAAGTCTGTTCATGAGGTTGCAAGGACATGCACACTATGCTTACATTTGTAGTAAAACATTCGCTGGATTTTTTTCCTTTCTCTTTCGCACTGCTGAGCTCTTCATTTACCAGCTTCACAGAGTTCATCCAATTAGTTATTAAAGGTATCATGAATCATAGTACGTGCAGCCAAAAGTTAGTTTTATTCTATTAGTGCAAATGTGACCTGCATTTTTTTATTCACTTTACATCCTGAATGCTGTCCCCATCCTGTTATCCCCTTCCACATTCTCCCCTTCTCCTTTGACAGGGTGGCACCCCCTGGGAATCCCCCCACCCTGGCACATTAAGTCTTTGCAGGGCTAAGCATTTCTCCCACTAAGGCCAGACAAGGCAGCCCAGTTAGGGGAATGGATCCACAGATAGGCAAGAGCTTTAGAGACAGCCCCTGCTCTACTTGTTGGGGGACCCACATGAACACCAAGCTGCACATCTACTACATATGTGGGAGGAGGTCTAGGTCCAGCCTGTGTATGCTCTTTGGTTGGTGGTTCAGCCTCTGAGAGTCCCAAGGGTCCAAGTTAGTTGACTGTTGTGACCTGCACTTAATACTGTTGTTACTTTCGTATCACGACTGTCTTTTTAAAAGAAGGGGAAAACATTTATTTAGGAATGAATGTGGAAACTGCTACTTCCTGGGGGCAATGATCCATGTACTATTTATTCTGGAATGGAATACATGATGAAAGTTGCAAGGTATCAGTAAAAGTTTATTTACATTTACTGTCTGCCTGTTTTCCATACAAATATATTCTATACTTAAAACATATAGAGCTGAGCCAAGACTCTCCTGCTGTTTTTACTGTACAATATGGCTTACCATGTCTCTCTAAGGACCCGCTGACAAATAGGCTCTTGTTGCCCAACTTTCACTCTACTGAGGCTAATGATTCAGGAGTTCAGAAGGTTAATTCTGGGAGATACTGTTGTCTTTGACTTGAACAGATGTTGGTAGTGTGTTAATGTGGTTATCAAATTAGACCACCCTTTATTCTTTGTTCTTGGGAGTTCAGGCCATTGTTTCACAAGACAGTCCAGCTCCCTTCTATGGAGATCCAGCAGAGCTGAGCATAACATAGCAGTACTCCTATGAGTACAGGCTCCTAGGAAATCACACTGGATCATGACAATAAACAGTATGGAAACTGGTAATGACAAACTCTATCTTTAAAAGATCTGTAAATATTTATAAATGTATAAATATTCAGAATACCTTTGGATTCTCTGATTCAATAATCTATAAAACTTCTCACTCATTACATGTTTAAATCCCCCAACTACTCTATGGACTAGCCTCTTGATGAATTACTACACATTCTAATATCTTCCTGGCCATATTGAACTCCACAAAGTCTGGAATAATTGCTTGTATAATCAAGATGTTAATGCCTACAAAGTAGAATCAACATTGGGCAAAAGTCCAAATATCCAGCAAGTTCAATTTTGCTGGTGTTCAATGAATCCATTGTGAGCAGCTAAGGAGAATGGAGAATCCCCTAGCCTAGGAGAGATTATTTCCACCACAGCTTGGTTTCCTTTTTTTTTTTCTGGCAAATTGCTGTCAATACAAAGGCATGGAAATGATAGCATCCCAATAGCACAGCACCATTTCACAGTCAAACTGTGGTGGTTGAAAACTTATTATAGGTCCAAGCATCCTACCGAATAAGAAACAGATCCAAGTACATCCTGCTTTTATGCAACCTAATCATTTGGGGAATCTCATAGTTACAAGTATGAAACCAGGAGGAATATGGCTTAGTGCCTAAATTGTGACACAATGTGTGGTCGACTACCAATATCACAAATGTCAACATGGAGAGAAAGTGATTATCAGCATGATTGATAATAATGTTTAATATACTTCATTTGAGGTCTTACTCTGAGTTATCTCTGAGTTAGGCACTGATGATATGAGATATGGAAAAACCGAGTCTTGTCCTCAAAAGGAGTTCAGAGTCTAATGGGAAAGATAGACTTGTGCTAACAAAATAGGTAACAGGTGGATGGAGACTGGCACACAATTATGGCACTCTAAAGTAAGATGGACTCACCTGAAGCATAGGTCAGAAGAAATGTCACAGAGCAGTATTCATTATGTACACTTTGAAGGAATGCTAGGAGTTCTTCAAGACTGTGGGAGGAGAATGACTCACAGAGCAGCTCATCAGGGTGAAGCAGCTTGACCCACACAGGAAAGAAAAAGACTTCACAGATGGCACAAGTGAGGCTCAGAGAGACCCAAGCATTCACAGTTTGGAAGTGATGGAGCTGATGTCATGTCTACATCTGTCTGCTTCCTCTGTGGCACTACCAGGACACTGCCTTAATGCACTCTTCTACACAACATAAATAAGTTGTTGGTGTCCAGAAAATTATTGTGTAGTATGAACATAATAAAATAATTTTAATATAAAATACAAATAACTTGCAAAGACATCAACAATGAACTCTACTAAAGATTCGACTGTGGGAATGGCAATATCTAATATTTAATGGGAATATCTTACTTCCCACTAAAGGGAAAGAAATGAGAACAACTCAATATTTAACAGTCTAACTTAAACCTTAAGGAAAAGAATACCTGAATAGAGATGGGGACTCTGACAAATTAACCCATTTGGTAAGGCTCATCCTTTCTTGTGAATAGAGGCTGTAACAGACACGTCTCTTTGGCATTTTATCTCCTTTGGCTACATATTCAGTAATGGCATTGTCGGAACATATTGTAGGTCTATTCTCAAGTTTCTGAGTATAGCCAGATATGGAATATTGCCCCCCAAGCTCATATGTTCAAGTGTTTGATCCCCATTTGGTGGCACTGTTTTGGGAGACTGCGCAACCTTTGGAAGTTTTTGCCTAACTGGAAGAAGTGACTCATTGGGAGTTGGGAGTGTGAGCAAATTGTGAGGGTCATGTAGCTTGGCCCTGCTATCTCTGCCTTCTAATCCACCTAGATAGGAATACGCCAAGCCACAACTCCCCTGCCTTGAAGGGTTCCTTCTGCTGTAGACTCCTGCCATGTTATCTCGGCCATGAGGGACTGGATCCCTTGCACCATAAGCTTAAATAGACATCTTTTCCTTCAAGTTGCTTCTTGTCAGGTATGTTGTCCCATCAATGAGAAAAGTAACACAATAAAGAATCTCCAAGGCAGTTTATAACTCCACCAACAGTGGTACATGTGTTCTCTTTTCTCCACACTCTTACTGACCTTTTATAAGTTTTTACTTTTTGATAATTGCTATACTAACAAGTACGTGAAGTAATACATCAAAGTGGTTTTGACATTTATTTCCCTGATATTAATAGTATTAAACATCTTCACTTACCTGTTGGCAACTTTTATAGCTTTGGAAAAATACCTGCTCAGGTATTTTACCCATTGAGATGGTTAGTATTCTCAAGTTCACAGAATCTAGAGTCATTGGGATAGAAGCCTTTGAGGATGCCTATGGTGGATCATCTTGATTACTTTAATTAATATATGAAGACCCATCCACTATTGGTGACATTTCTCCCCGGCTGGTATAGGAATGCATTCATTGCTTTCTGTTCCTGTTTATGGGTGTGATTTGACCAGCTACTCCAAGGTCCTGAAGCCTTATTTTCCCACCATAATGGACTGTACCTTGAACTGTGTGTGAAAATAAACCTTTTCTCCTTTACATTTTTTCAAGGTATTTATCAAGCAACAAGGAAATAAACTAAGGCATTCACTTCATAATAAGGGTATCTGTGTGTTTTATTTTTGTATAGCTACTGTTGATTTCTTTGTTTGTTTTTTTCCCTTGTAATACTTAAAAAAGGCAAGATAATGAATGCCTCTTTTATGTATTTGCTTATTTTTTACTTACTGATTTTTGTCAAATTATATTAATTCTATTTAACAATGCTTTTTCATAATGTTACTGCTTTTTAAAAACAACTCATTTTAGTTTTAAAAATATGTATATATGTGTGTGTCTGTCACATATTTATGGGACCAGAGGAATTAAAGTGACAGGTAGTTGTTAACTGCCTGATGTGGGTGCTGGAAATTGAACTCAGATCCTTCTGGAAGACTAATGCATACTCTTAACTTATGGGCCATCTCTCTAAACAACAGTACCTCTTTTATATGAGGCTATGTTATTTGTCTTCAGTTACTATGACAAAGTACCTAAGAAAAATAAATGAAAATCAACTTAAAGTTAAGATCTGTTTTAGCCCCCGATTGCAAAGCATTCAGTCCATGGTTCCTTGGCACCATTATTTTTGGCCTAAGATAATAGGGGCTATCACAACAGAGGATTATCTAGTGTAGGAAAGCTGCTGATCCCATATCAATCTAGGAAAAAGAGATAAAGCAGAGGAGACAAAGAAAGAGACAGGCAAAGACAGACTACAAAAAGCATTGGATCTGCCGTGTCTACTTCCTCAGTCTGTCCCTATAACAGCATTTCTGGGAGTCAAACCTCTAAAATGTGACCTTTAGGAATACATTTAAGTCCAAACTATAATAAGATCATTTTCAAATAAACCATATCACTTCCAAGTGACCCTACTTCCTTATGCTACAGTAATATATTAGAAAAGATACTTTCTTACATTACAGCAATGGTACTAGAGATATAGTATATTATTTCTGGTGGCCTCAGACTGGCTTTTATTCAAATAGATGAAGTGTAAAAAATACACATAGCCAGAGTACCGAGCAATAATAAAAATGAACTACTGGTTAATATAATCATAAGGAAAGCCCTCACATAGAAAGGTAGGCATAGAAAAGGTACTGCTAGTTTTTCATTGGTAAATATCAGGAAAACCCCTATATCCTGTCAGAAGCTAATTGATACCTCTAGGACAGGAACTCAACTATTTGGCACTGATCATTTTGTATTTTTCAACATAATTTTTTGTTAATTCTTTTTTTGTTTGTTTGTTTGTTTCGAGACAGGGTTTCTCTGTATAGCCCTGGCTGTCCGGGAACTCACTCTGTAGATCAGGTTGGCCTTGAACTCAGAAATCTGCCTGCCTCTGCCTCCCAAGTGCTGGGATTAAAGGCATGCACCACCACTGCCAGGCTGTTAATGATTTAATAACATCATACATACATGAATTTGAAATATTTACCTTCTTCCTCTAGATCTGTCTTCCACTCTCCACCCCCAAAGAACTTCATTTCTTCCTTATTTTTGTCACTTACTGAGTTCCATTTGTGTTGTCTATAAACACAAAAGTGCAAGGCCATCCACTGTTGTGTGTTCAACTCAAGAAGGGCCACACCCTTAAATAAAATGGATTCTTCCTCTTCCATTTTGTATATATTTTTTAAATCTAAATGTTACTCAGATGTATGAGTTTAGGTAAATAAGCTGAACTGTTCCCTTTCATGTAAGGATAGATGATCTGTTGGATACTGTACAGAAGCATCATCTGTCCATAAAATTCTGATGACCAATGAGCTGAGGTGGACATCTGGAACAGGTGGGACATCTGGCAGAGGGAGAGGGACGCTGCTAAAGAGTAAAGGCAGAGATTCCCCACCCAACTCAGAGGAAGTCAGAAGCATGAAACTGAGGAGAGGTAACTAGCCATGTGACAGACATAGACTAGTATAAGCAGGTGAGTCATAGAACAAGCCTAGCATATGGCCTAGGCATTTTTAAATAAATAATAAGCCTCTGAGTTGTTATTCCAGAACTAGGGTGCAGGTAGAAAAGCCTGCAGCTATACTATGACATATAATTTTTTTCCATTTTTTTCAGTGTTTAACTAGACTCCTCAGAGATCTAGAAAAAAAATAAGACAGTTGCTTCTTTCCATGTTCACTTTATGCAGCACTCTCAGGGACAGAATCCATTGTAAGCTCACTAGCTAGTCTTTGGAATGGAGCTTTGGAAAGATAATTTCTGTCTAGGGCTTCCCGTTATCTGATGATGCATCATACATAGGTGTGTTCTTTCCTGTAAGCACCACACATGGATTTGAAAGTTCTTAGCCATGATCTGAATACTGTCCTTCCACCCCTTAACTCTTTCCCTGACCTATATCCCATTGTCATCTCTGAAATTAAGGTGGTAACAGGTGGAACTAATGGTAGAAATCAGGGCTCTCTAGCTGACCAGAGAGTGAAGCAGCAACACCTCATACTAGTAGCTCACCATATGTAATGTACCTCTGTGTTTCATGAGTATTCATTCCATTAATACTTAAGCTAACCCTTTGTTATACTTGCTATCATTATCTATCACTATTCCAAATGGGGAAACTGAAGTTCAGAGAGATGAAGTGATTTACCCAAGGTGACAGGTTAAACAACAGAAGAACCGGGATTTGAAGTAGATTGTATTGAACATCAAACCATAGGGATGCTCCTACAAGCACAGAAAACAGTGCTTCTCCATCTCTGTTTCTTACTACATTTTTATAGGCTTAGTAACCTGTTCTCATCACAGCTCTAGCTTCCTGCAACCTTAATGAAGCAGGAGCCCATTGGCTGCTATGGAAAAGGCCCCTGTCCCATCCAGCTGAAAAACATAAGCAGAGCACAAATATAAACTAACTTCCAAATTTAACCAAAGCACAGGATGATGGCTCAGTGGTAGAGTGCTTCTCTGCATATGTAAGATCTTAGGCTCCATCCCCAGTGCAGCTAGGGCAGAAAGAAGAAAATGGGGAAGAAAGAAACAAAAGAAAACATGTACGACAAAAGCATTTTCAGTTGTCTTAATGTCAACAAGACTTATATATACTTGGAACTAGATATATGTTTGTCCTTTCAGTTGTGCAATGGTCCATGTGTCCATCCTCAAATATGTTTATACTTGGCCACAAATGTTTTGGTGCTTATATTTTTATGTACATATGTATATTCCTGTTATGTTGAATGCATGGAGAAAGTTATAACATGTATTCTGTATTTACGTACATATGTAAACACTCTATTATCATACATAGGTGCAACAAAGTATATTGTATGTTGAGGTACATGTATGCATTTTACTCTGTCCAAGTCTCTGGAAATCAGTGAGTCCAAGTCTACCTAAGTGTGGTATCTGTTTGTTGCTATGGGAGACTGTGTGTCTGTAAGGTCAGTATTTATCTATGTGGTTATGTTTTTGTGTATTTGCATATATGTTTGTATGGGTTTTTGGGCATTCCTGTGTGGCATGTGTGTGTGAATGTTGATGCATTTGAGTGCATGAGCACTCATATATAATTGTGGAAGTGTGTATATTGAAGTCTGTTTTTGTATACATACATGACTCTGATTGCTTCATATATCCATGTAGAACTGTAGTATATGTCTGTGTAACAGCAATATAACTATCTACTTGGAGGAACGAATTTATGTGGAGTTTATACATGTTTGTATATGTTTACAAAAAATATCCAACTTACGGCTCAGCAGTAAAGAAAGAGCACTTGGTGCTCTTGCAGAACTCCTGAGTTGAGTGACTCATGGCCTCCTATAATTTCAGCTCCAGAGAATACAATACCCTCTTCTGGTCTTAATTGACACTCACACATACTTGTTATAAAGTTCATACAAAAATACACACATACATTTAAAAAAATATCCAGCTGATCTTTGCTCCAGTGCACTGCCAGGGAGAGTACAGACTGGAGAAGCCTCACAGCTTCTGGGAAGGACCCCATGTCTGGTTCCGGTCATCCAGCGCCTTTCCCTGCCCAAGGAGGGGTGTCTGCCCGGGAGCAGTCCCCAGGCCTGATCTGGCATCCCCGCCTGAGGAGAGGTGTTCACACGGGAGCAGTCCCCAGTCATGATCCAGCATCCGGTGCCCTTCCCCGCCCAAGGAGGCATGTTCGCATGGGAGCAGTCCCCAGGCCTGAACCGGAAGGTGAGCCATCTTTGCTCCAGTGCACTGCTGGGGAGAGGGCGGACTGGAGAAGTGTCACAGCTTCTGGGAAGGATCCCGTGTCTGGTTCCAGTCATTCAGTGCCTTTCCCGCCGAGGAGGGGTGTCTGCCCAGGAGCAGTCTCCTGGCCTGAACCTGCATCCCCGCATCTTTACCACCTGAGGAGGGGTGTCTGCCCAGGAGCAGTCTCCTAGCCTGAGCCAGAAGGAGAACCATCTTTACTCCAGTCCACTGCCAGTTAGAGGGCGGCCTGGAGAAGGGACGCAGCTTCTGGGCTCCAGTCTGCACTGGCAAGAGTGTGGACTGCAGAAGCTACACAGCTTCAGGACAGAAAGAAGCAACCTAAATTCTGGGGCAGACTCTATTTCGGGCTCCAGAATTTTGAGCACCTTCCTCACTAGAGGAAAGGTGGCGACCAGTGAAGGCTCTGTCTGCCAGAGCAGGTGAGAGAGTCTTATTGTGTCCAGAGTCCCTCAGTGGCTAG
>NC_034613.1:51258927-51261304 GCF_900095145.1 Mus pahari | reverse complement strand
AATAATAATAATAATAATAATAATAATAATAATAATAATAATAAAGAGTTAGAGTAGATAGACACCAGAACAAGGCCCTCTGAATCAAGTAGTGAAGTGCATATGAGCTCACATAAGCAGAAAATGCAGAGCCTACATGGGTCCTCACCAAGTACCCATGTATATATTATAGCTACTAGCTGAGTACATTTATGGGACTCCTGACTATGAGAATGAGTGAGACTGACTCTTCTGCTTGCTCTTTGGGCCCTTTTCCTACTGTTGGGTTGCTGTGTCCCACTATATGAAAGTTTTTCCTTCATCATGTAACAATTATTTTGCTATGCAATTTATCTCTTAGAAGTCTGTTCTTCCTAATGAGAGATAGGGAGTGGATCCAGAGGAGAGGGGAAGTTGGGAGGAATTAGGAGGAATAGAGGGAGGGAAAACTGTAATTAAGATATATAGTATGAGAAAAGAATCTATTTTCAATTATAAAAAAGGAAAACAGACCTTATACTGAAACTCAAAATTCAGCTTTACAATCTACCCTTAAACTAGAAAGACATTGCTATTGTGAAATCTTACATTTTCTGAATAAAGAATGTTAAGTGCTTTCTATACAAGTATGGAAACCACAGAAGGAATGGATTGCCTAAATCAAAGGTCAGTACGCTTGAAACTTAGATTCAGTTGCTACTATGCAACCACTGCCCAGGATGGAGGTGAATGGGGTTTCTCAAGAACCCCAGTCTGTTTTAAAGGTGCACCCTATACCATTTGGAATGGACTTAGAATAGTTTGAAATGACTTTTCATTTGTCTTGAAATGCACACATCATCTCAGCTACAAAAATAAATCTTTGTTTACTTTCTAAAAAAAAAAAATATCCAGCTACATTAAAATCTTTTCCTTAGAATCTCTTTTTGTTAGACTGTACTGTAATTGGTGTCTTGAAGATTTTTCATCCTGGCACTTTATCATGCACTCCAACTCTGTTGCCTTGGTCACTGGTGAGTGATGGGGATCCTCCCAATATTGGTTTCTTGGTTCCTTGAATGTTCATGATTGTACCCTCAACCTTATGTTACTCATACTTCAGTCATACTTTCCTGTATGAATTACTCATTGCTGCAACCCCAAAACGCAGCAGCTTAAAATGACGAAATGGATTATTTTCACAACTCTGAACTGCTTAGCAGCTCTTCTGCTTGTATTTCCCCAGGTACACCCATGCCTCTCCTGGTGGGCTAGCTAGGAGCTGGGCTGCACTTCCACTCTCAAAGTGGGCAGAGGGTGTTTGTTTTGTTTATGGTTGGCTTGCAATATGAGATAGATGACAGCATCCCAAGAAACACCAAGCAGAAAATGCCAGGCCCTCAGATCAACATGCGATACCTTACACCACAACATCATCCTCTTTCTCTTGGTCAAAATAAGTTGCAGGAACAGCCTGCATTCTGGGAGGAAAGGGGCTGTGAAGCATAGAGCTAATGACTGCATTCACAGCATGTTCAATGATAACACGAAGGCACTTGAGAATGCTATTATGTTTCAGAGATTGTGAGATCCGTTCTAATCACCTATACCTAGACTTGGCTATGATCAGCATCAGTCATCTTTTCATACCTCAAATCCTTAATTATCCAAACCATCCCCTTCTACCTTTACAGTGTATGCATTTACATGACAAATTGAGCAGTCAGCCCTTCAAGCCGCTGAACCATCATTTTCTTGATCTTACCACCTTTCACTGATTACATACCTCTCCTTACCATTTTCAATGAGCTTGGTCACTCATTAGAATGTCTTACGGCATCTCTTCTGAGTCTGCACGCGTATGCATGAATGAACGGAGGAAACACAAAGTGTTTTGAACTTTTCCTCTTTAGGTGTCAATTCAAACATCAGGGGTATTAAGCTTATTCCAGAATCATTATCTTAGTCTCCTAGGATATTTATTCTGATACTCCTTGAGGAACATTTCATACTTCCTTCTTCCACTCTTTGGTAGCTACACACTCATACTCAGCAGATGACTTTGCCTCCTGTTTCTTTAAGAATGTTTCACTATTTTTGCCCATAAATGTTACTTTCCTTTTATTACAGATAGAGATCTGAAACTCCTCACTAAGACCAACTTTTCCCTGTGCATGAAATCTCACCCTTCCCCCATTCCATGACAGCAATTAGAGCTTCATCAGCACTATCTGTCAGCCCCTGTCCGGGGTGCAATAGAGCACTGCAATCATCAGGTACACCAGGATTTATCTTCAATTTAAAAAACAAGTGATCAGCCAGGCCTGGTGGTGCAGGCCTTTAATCCCAGCACTCCGGAGGCAGAGGCAGGCAGATTTCTGAGTTCGAGGCCAGCCTGGTCTACCAAGTGAGTTCCAGG
>NC_034613.1:51256730-51258882 GCF_900095145.1 Mus pahari | reverse complement strand
GGACAGCACTTGCCTATTATGGACAAGGCCCTAGAATTCATCGCAGCACCACACACACACACACACACACACACACACACACACACACACACACACACAATCAGCTTTCCCTCTAGCCTTTGCTCCATTCTTTGCTCTACATTTTCACTATTTATTTTTATTGTTGCTTCATTTTTCTTTGATATTTGAAACAAGGTCTGACTCTGTAGCTAAAGTTTGCCCACAACCTATTGTCAGGTGTCATGTGGACTATCACATGTGGCATAACTGGTCATTCTTGAAAACTTTCTTTAGTCACTAAATATCCCTTTTCATCTCTGTTGGCTTCTTCTTGTCTTTTGATACCTTATTGTGTCACAAGACGTAGCCTTTGAAGGTGTTTGCCTTATTTATACTCACTTCCTTGGTCATCTTATCTAGGGTTCATGCTTCTAACCATCTTTTTGTTTCCAATAATTTCACATTTTTCTTTCTTTTTATTAGATATTTTCTTCATTTACATTTCAAATGCTATCCCTTTTCTTAGTTTCTTCTCTGAAAGTCCCCTATACCCTCCCCCCCCAGCCCTGCTCCCCAACCCAGCACTCCCACTTCCAGGCCCTGGCATTCCCCTGTACTGAGGCATATAATTTTGCAAGACCAAGTGCCTCTCATCCCATTGATGGCTGACTAGGCAATCCTCTGCTACATATGCAGCTAGAGACACGAGCTCTGGGGGTGCTGGTTAGTTCATATTGTTGTTCCACCTAGAGGGTTGCAGACCCCTTCAGCTCCTTGGGTACTTTCCCTAGCTCCTTTATTGGGGGCCCTGTGTCCATCCAATAGATGACTGTGGGCATCCACTTCTGTATGTGCCAGGCACTGACAATATTTTTTTTAAATCTGTCTTCAGGTTGGATCTCTTCCCTAAACTTCAGACATACAGTTTCACCCAAATATTTATGTCTCCAGGTGGATATCAAATTGGCATCTTATACTTAACATGTTCAAAACCTGATCCCCTCTCATCTCTCAACATAAACCAGCTCCTCCATAGTGAGAGATTGTCTTAAGAAGCAATACATCTGGTAAAGAAACAGCACACCCCACACCATCTTCAGCATGAACCTGGCAAAGGGTCCCAAGGTCCCCAGAGGACTCCCCATGCCGCAGGCTCCCTAACACACCCAGGATCCTGAGATGGCTGGTAAGTGGAATGAGACATCAGTTTGAAAGAATCGGGGAGGGACTTGTGCCAGCAGGAACAGGGACAAAGGAACCCTGCCCAACCAGAGGCTGGGGTTCCTTCTGGTGGCTCCAGCTCTGCGACATCTTGGGCATGAACTGGGCAGACCCTAGCACACTCAGGATCTTGGGATCACTGAGACCAGTCTACATAGGAGAGCACGTGGGTGGCAGAAGGAACAGAGCTTCTTGGACAGGGTTCCTTCGGGCCTTCATCCTCAGCCAGGAGACAGAGCTGAGACCCAAACCCCTGGGCACCTTCCTCGCCAAAGAGAGTCAGCCTCCAGGGAGGGCTTTGACTCAGGAGGTGGATCTGAGCTCCAGACCTCTGTGCACGTTCCCTGCAAGAGGAGAGCTTGCCTGTTGAGAGTGCTCTGACCACTGGGACTCAGGAGAGAGTTGAACTCTCAGGAGTGCTGACAGAGGCTAAAGAATCACAGGAGGAACAAGCTCCAGGCAGAGAAAGCTAGAACATCTAACACCAGAGATTACCAGATGGCGAAAGGCAAACATAAGAATCTTACTAACAGAAACCAAGACCACTCGGCATCATCAGAACCCAATACACCCACCACTGTGAGTCCTGGACACCCCAACACTCCTGAAAAGCAAGATTCCGATTTAAAATCATATCTCATGATGGTGGTAGAGGATTTTAAGAAGGGCATTAATGACTCACTTAAAGAAATACAGGAGAACACTGCTAAAAAGGTAGAAGTCCTTAAAGAGGATACACAAAAATCCCTTAAAGAATTACATGAAAACACAACCAAACAGGAAATGGAATTGAACAAAACCATCCAAGATCTAAAAATGGAAGTAGAAACAATGAAGAAAACCCCATCAGGGAACTCCTAAACCTGATAAACAGCTTCAGTGCAGTAGCTGGATATAAAATTAACTCAAACAAATCAGTGGCCTTTCTCTA
>NC_034613.1:51253676-51255775 GCF_900095145.1 Mus pahari | reverse complement strand
AATCACAAAAGAACACACATGATATGCACTCACTGATAAGTGGATATTAGCCCAGAAACTTAGAATACCCAAGATACAATTTGCAAAACACAAGGAAATCAAGAAGGAGGAAGACCAGTGTGGATACTTCATCCCTCCATAGAACGGGGAACAAAATACTCTGTAAGGAGTTACAGAGACAGTTTGGAGATGAGACAGAAGGAATGACCAGAGACTGCCCCACCCGGGGATCCATACCATAATCAACCACCAAATCCAGACACAATTGTACCTGCCCACAGGATTTTGCTGAAAGAACCCTGATATAGCCTACTCTTGTGAGGCTATGCCAGTGCCTGGCAAATATAGAAGTGGATGCTCACAGTCATCTATTGGATGGAACACAGGGCCCCTAACAGAGAAGCTAGAGAAAGTACCCAAAGGAGTTAAAGAGGTCTATAACCCTATAGGAGGAACAGCAATATGAACTAACCAGTATCCCCAGTGCTTGTTTCTCTAACTGCATATGTAGAAGAAGATGACCTAATTGACCATCATTGGGAAGAGATGCCCCTTGGTCTTGCAAACTTTATATGCCCCATACAGGGGAATACCATGGCCAGGAAGCGGGAGTGGGTGGGTTGGAGAGCAGGGCATGGGGAGGGTATAGGGGACTTTTGGGATAGCATTTGAATTGTAAAAGAAGAAAATATGTAGTAAAACATTGTTTAAATAAAAAAATCTAAAAATTCATAAAGATTAAGAAAAAGAAACAGCACACTTTACATTGTTTAAACAAACTCTTCTAGATTTACCAGAACTCTTCCCCTTTTCTTAGAATTTTTTTTAAAGATTTATTTATTGTTATATGTAAGTACAGTAAAAGGGTGTCAGATCTCATTACTGATGGTTGTGAGCCACCATGTGGTTGCTGGGATTTGAACTTAGGTCCTTAGGAAGAGCAGTTAGTGCTCTTAACTGCTGAGTCATCTCTCCAGCCCTTCTCTTGGAATCTTAATCCAATTTCTTAACAAATCCTATTGATAATACTGTCAAACTATATCCAGTTTCATACCATCTCTCCATCCCTCCACCTCCCTTCTTTCTACCCAACTTAATTTGTTCCATTTTTCAAAAACCATGGAGAATAATCTTTGTGTATAGGTGTGTGTTCAGATGTATATGTAGTATATGTATATATAGGTACATGTACAGGGTGTGTATGTGTATGGATGCATATTGTGTGTGGGGTACACATACCTGCATGTGTGCATACATGCGAACCCCATAGGACAAACCTAGGCATTGTTCCTAGCACAGCATATATCTTTTTCCTTAGATGAGTTCTCTCACTGGTCTGGAACTTAGCAACTATGTTAGACCTACTGCTAGTGAGCCCCAGGGGTTTTTCTGTCTCTGCCTCCTCAGTGCTTGGATTGATTGCAAGTTCATATCACCATGTCCAGCCTTTTAAATGTGTTCTAGAGATGGAACTCAGGTCTTTATGCTTATGCAGCATGTACTTTGACAAGTGAGCTGTTTCCCTATTTCTGAAGCAGTATTTTAATAACATATATTAGATTAGGCCATTCTTCTTCTAGCTCCCTACCATGGTCCATCCAACCATTCATCATACCATGCTTTTCCACCTTGGAACCAAAGTCTTTAATAGCACTAAAAAGACCAACACACCATTGTCCACCACTGTTCTCTCCTTCCAGATAGCCTGCTGGATACTAGCTTCCTCACTTTTGCTTTACTATGTTAAGCATTGTCCTGCCCCAGGGTGACTCACCTTGCCATCTCCTCAGCCCAGGAAGATCTTCACACAAGTGCCTCTATGCCTTACATTTCTACCCCTGTAATAATAGTACTTTTAAAAGACCTATTTAATTGGACCTTCCCTGGCCAATCTTACTGGAAATGTCAGCAATTTAAGTAGCGTTTCATCTTCCATTTTCCTATCTGTACTTTGTCATATATATATCACTATCTAACCAATTACTTGTGTGTGTTTTTTAATCTTTTTTTATTATTATTATTATTTTCTTTATTTACATTTCAAATGCTATCCCGAAAGTTTCCCATACCCCTCCCCCCACCTCTGTTCCCCTACCCAC
>NC_034613.1:51230509-51253665 GCF_900095145.1 Mus pahari | reverse complement strand
GCCGGGGGACTACTCCCAGGCGAACACCCCTCCTCGGGCGGGGAAAGGTGCTGGGTGCCGGATCAGCCTGGGGACTGCTGCTAGGCGAACACCCCTCCTTGGGCGGGAAAGGTGCTGGACGACCGGGACCAGACACGGGTCCCTCCTCACCAGTCCGCTCTCTCCCCGGCAGTGCCATGTTTTTTAATCTTATCACCTTATCACTTACTATGATGTGGGATCCACAAAACATTTAACTCTTTGCTTAATGATGCATCTATACTGCCTAGAAAAGCCCCAGTAACACAATCCAATATGTGCTCACAGAACAGCATTGAATATAACTGGTGGAATAATCCATGCGTGAACACTTAGGTAAGTATCTGTATGTTTACATACATATGCATATTTGATATTAAATTATCTGTTCACACATGGACCCATAGATTTTTAATACATGCATGTGTGTAGCAAGGGACAAAGTTGAAATTTGCATGGGTTTTGGTTGTATGTTTATGGGTATTGTCTTAATTAGGGCTTTTCTGCTGTGAAGAGACATCACAACCAAGGCAAATCTTATAAGGACAACATTTAACTGGGGCTGGCTTACAGGTTCAGAGGTTCAGTTCAGCATCATCAAGGTGGGAACATAGCAGCATCCAGGCAGGCATAGTGCAGGCAGAACTGAGTGTTCTACATCTCCATCTGAAGGCTGCTAGTGGAATACTGGCTTCCAGGCAGCTAGGATGAGGGTCTTATAGCCTACAACCACAGTGACACACCTGCTCCAACAAGGCCACAACTTCTAATAGTGCCACTCTCTGGGCCAAGCATATACAAACCATCACAGGTATGAATATTACTATATTGAGTACTTTGCAAGAAACATGTCACTTAATGCAATCTATGTGGCAGAAATAGTGTACTACTTAAGAATACCTACAATCAGACTGTCTGTTTCCCAGATCTTCCAATTCCTAGTTGTATGACCATGAAAAATACCATACCCCATCCCCTTGAAGACTTGTTTTCATCACCCGCAAAATAACAATAAGTCCTACTTCATAGAGTTGTTTTGAGGATTAAATAAGAAAACAGAGAGGAAGCCTTGCAGAACAGTTTCTAGGAACAGTATGAACATCAAATGTAATATTCACTATCAGTATAATATTCACTAATACTCCCAAATTATAAGTCAGCTGAAACTCTGAATCTGGTACTACAACAATATCAGAAGAACAATAGCTCCCATTCGCTGTGTGCCTAATACGTATTAATTAAACCCTTTTCATAGATTATGAAAGTAGAGAGACATCCATATATACATGTGCCTATGCTTTTCCTTATATGCATGCATTTTAGAATAATAAGCTTCTAGGTATGGTGGTATATGCCTTTACTATTAGACAGAGGCAGGAGGATCTCTGTGAGTGCAAGGAAGACCAGCCTAATCTATATAGTTGGTTTCAGGCCAGCCAGGGATACACTGCAAAACCTTGTCTCCAAAAAAATAAAATTAGCAAAATGAAATAAAATTTAAAACAAAACTATTAAGAAATCTGTCCAGGATTATAAAACACTAAATGCAATACACTGGTAGATAGCTCGTCTGTGTAAGGCCATGGTGGGAACTGCTAATTACCTTGTGATAATGGAGACATAGCTTATGGTTAGCACATGCTTGTATGTGCTTTATGCACAAGGTTATATGAAGACATGTGACCATTGGAGCTCTGTAATTGCCCCTAGGAGTGCATATGCATTTTTTGTTTTGTTTTATTATTTATTTATTTACATTTCAAATGTTATCCCCCTTCCCAGTTTCCCCTCCTCAACTCCCCTATCCCATCTGATCTTCCCCCTGCTTCTATAAGGATGCTTCCCCACTCACCCACCCACTCCCTTCTCCCCGCCCTGGCATTCCCCTATACTGGGGCATTGAACCTCCACAGGACCAAGGGCCTCTCCTCCTATTGATGCTCTACAAGGCCATCCTCTGCTACATATGCAGCAGGAGCCATGAGTCCCACCATGTGTACTCTTTGGTTGCTGGTTTAGTCCCTGGGAGTTCTGGGGGTGGGGTGTGGATCTGGTTAGTTCATATTGTTGTTCCTCCTATGGGGCTGAAAACCCCTTCAGCTCCTTCTGTCCTTCCTCGAACTCCTCCATTGGGGACCCAGTACTAAGTTCAGTGGTTGGCTGCAAGCCTCTGCCAATGTATTTGTCAGGCACTGGCAGAGCCTCTCAGGAGATGGCTATATCAGGCTCCTGTCAGCAAGCACTTCTTGGCATCAGCAATAGTGTCTGGGTTTGGTGACTGTATATGGGATGAATCCCCAGGTAGGACAGTCTCTGGATGGCCTTTCCTTCAGTCTCTGCTCCACACTTTGTCCCTGTATTTCCTTTAGACAGGAGCAATTCTGGGTTAATATTTTTGAGATGGGCAGGTGGCCCCATCCCTCAACTGGGGATCATGCCTAACCTCTGGATATGGTCTCCACAGATGCTTTCTCCCCTTTATTGGGTATTTTGGCTAATGTCATCCTAGTTGGGTCCTGGAAACATTCTACTTCCCTGGCATCTGGAACTTTCTAATGGCTTTCCCTGTTTTCCCATCCCCTATGCTACACACCTCATTCAAATTCTTGACCCTCTGTACTTCCCCTCTTCACCCCCATCTCCTCCCACACCTAATCCTGTCCCCCTTTTTTCCTCGCCCTCCTCTCTTACTCCCAGGTTCCTCCCTCCCTCCACCTCCCATGATTATTTTGTTCCCCCTTCTAAGTAGGATTAAAGCATCCACACTTTGGTCTTCCTTCTTCTTGAGCTTCATATGGTCTGTGAGTTGTATCGTGGGTGTTCCAATCTTTCTGCCTAATATACACTTATCAGTGAGTGCATACCATGTGTGCTCTTCTCAGTGAGTACATACCATGTGTGTTCTTCTCAGTGAGTACATACCATGTGTGTTCTTCTCAGTGAGTGTGTGCTCTTCTCAGTGAGTACATACCATGTGTGTTCTTCTCAGTGAGTACATACCATGTGTGTTCTTCTCAGTGAGTACATACCATGTGTGTTCTTCTCAGTGAGTACATACCATGTGTGTCCTTCTCAGTGAGTACATACCATATGTGTTCTTTTGTGACTGGGTTACCTCACTCAGGATGTGTTTTAGATCTTTCTGGTCATTTGCTCACCTGTTATTCTCTGGCATGACCAGCAGAGGGAGCTCAGGAATTTTTTTTCTCATCTTGAAGCCTCCACAGCCTCCTTTGAAATGTGCATTCCTGAAAGACAGCTGTGGTTTATTAGTAGCTTTTCATATTCTGAAAAGAAAAAGTAGGCATCCAGCCAGACCTAGAATCTTTCTACTATCAAGGCCATACCTGTCTGTGAGCAGACATTCTCAGAGAACACTTGCCCAATGAGCTGCCCAGGCATCCTGTCCATGTCTCCTACAGTACTCACATGGCTCACCCGCACACTCTCCCTCTCTGAGAAACCAGCAATTGCCTGAAAGAAAGAAAAGGTTTTCCCAGATTTTCTTGTTGTTGATGCTGCAGTTTTTTTGTATTTAGTTTTCTGATATTGGGACTCATATTGCCCAGGGTAGCTATGAAGTCACTCTCTATGTAGCAAAACATGGCCTCGAACTCTCAATTGTCTGTCTTATATTCACTTCCCAAGCACTGATATTACAAGCATGAGCCACCATACGAAACATGTTATTTTTCGAGTAGAGATACAATAGTTCCAGCACCATTTGTTAAAATGATTATTCTTCCTCCATTAAATTGACTTTGCTCCTTGCCAAAGACTAGCTGCCCATATTTGTTTATTTCTGAGCTATTATCTCTGTTCCACTGATTTGTCTATCCTTATATCAATTTCACAAGATCTTGCTTTCTGTCATTTTATAGTAAGTCTTGGAATCATAAGCATAGTCTAAGTGTTTCAATTTTGCTCTTCTTCAGGACTTTGCCATTTAAGGACCTTTGCCTTTCCATGTCAATTTTAGAATCAGTCAGTCAATACTAATAATAGTTGGGATTCCAGTTAAGACTGCATTGAAAGTAGCAGGGAAGGTGAAATGAAGCGTCGTCTGAGCACAGAAATCATTTTTAATTTTTTCTTCAGAATTTTAATCTTCTGCACATAGATCCTTCACATTTTGCTAGACTAATAGTTAAAACTTTTTAGAACTGTGGTTCTGTTATAAAATGCATTTATTTTTGTTTTTAAAAGTTTGTATTACTGCCAGGCAGTGGTGGCGCACACCTTTAATCCCAGCACTTGGGAGGCAGAGGCAGGCGGATTTCTGAGTTCGAGGCCAACCTGGTCTACAGAGTGAGTTCCAGGACAGCCAGGGCTATACAGAGAAACCCTGTCTCGAAAAACCAAAAAACCGAAAAAAAGTTTATATTACTCATGGGTACAGTAAGTCGGTGCAGGTGCCGACAGAGGCCAAAACAGGGTGTCAGAGCTTGAGTTACAGGTGACTTTTAGCTACCCTATGTGGGTGCTTGGTACAGAAGTACATCGTCTGCAAAAGCAGCCAACATTCTTATCTGCTGAGCCATCTCTTCGCCCCCGTTTATTCATTTTACATTTTAATTAGCCACTGCTAGTACACAACAAAGGTGACTGTACCCAGTTGCTGCCCTATATAGAAAATAACTTAAACTTCACCTTCAGTTTTGCACACAGCCCAGACTCTGGCTCCCTTCAGTAACTTTATGAAACCTTGGGGAAAGCCTCCATGGCCAAACTCTGTGACACAAGGATGATGCCAAGTTCTGCTGCCAGCTTAAGACTTATTATGACTTCCTTGAACAATGGCTGTAATGGTCTCTGAATACCCGTGTATCTAAACCAATGCATATTTCACACTTTTGGAGTAGGGCACCCCTGGGGCTCTACCTTCTCAGGCACTTTCTTTTCAGGCATTCTCATGAATGAATTTGTATTTTTACAGGCTAGAGTCTTTGATGGGCGGCCACCTTTCTTACCCCAATGGAATCTATGTAGTTTCTTTTTCACAGTGCTAGTTAACAAATACATCTACAACAGCTTTGGACTATGTCTTAGTTTTGTGTCAACTTGACACAAGCTAGAATCATTTGGGATGACGGATTTGGCAACTGAGAAAATGGATCTAATAAAATTTATTTGTAGACAATTCTAGAGTGCATTTTCTTAATTACTGATTGTCAAAGCCCAGCCTTCTGTTGGTGATGCCACTCCTGGACAGGCTGAGCAAGCCATGAGGAACAAGTCATGAGGGACAAGCCAGTAATCAGCAGTCCTTCATAGCCTCTGCATCAGTTCTTGCCCTGTCTTGAGTTTCTATCACAACTTTCCTGGATGATAAACTCTAAGGTAAAATAAACCCTCCCCGCAAGTGGCTTTTGGCATAGCGTTTTATCACAAAAATAAAAGAAAATGGACCCTCTAACCATAAGCCAAAACAAATAGTCTGTGCCTTTAAGTTGTTTACTTGAAGCATTTTTCTTGTTGAAGCAATTAAAATCTGACTAAACAAACACAGTAGGTTTAAGGAATGTTGATCCCAGATTAGTAGCATGGACCTGTCCTCACTGTCCTGTGGTCCAATTATCTTCGACTTTCTACAGCTTGGAGTCAGCACTTAATCACCAGGCAAGCCCCNAACAGTGCTTCAGCAGGTCCTCCCAGCCATCCATGGAGAGAGAGAAAACTTCTGTGCATTACACAGATGGGAAACTAGGACCCACAGTGACCTATACACTTTCTCAAGGTCCCACAGCTGGCAAGCAGAAAACAGACAATGAGGCTGGGTCTCTGTCTGCTTCCGTCTACCTACCCATGAGGTCATTTCCTGTGGCACCACTAGGCCTATGCATAGCAGTGTCTAAGAAGACCCCCTGGACTGGCCTCAATCTTTACTGAGGTTCTCTGGATTCCTGGGTTTGAATTGCTGCCCAGTGTAAAAAATGAGGTAAAAGCTACCAAGATCTCTAAGACCCACATCACTGGCCACTCATCCCTGCCCCTATGCATTGCATGGGGAAGCCCTCATCAGCTCAGGCCCATAGGACAAACAGATGCATGCCCCTTTTTATTGTTGGGGTAGGGGTACCCTACAACTGACTTTCCTTTTGGCTTTTGGATTTTGGTTAAGGAGCTCCTTTTGTAGCCAGGCTCCTGGGACTGGATCTTCATATTTCTCTATTCTTGGATGCATATATTCTCATTACTTGACAAAACATGACCAACCTCTATGACACTATATGATATGATACTATACATATGATACCAAATATGCTTTTACCCTTCCAAACCCTTCCTCTAAATGGCACTGATCTTGAGTCTTCAGATTTTTTTCTTGAAACCAATTTGTTTCACGCAGTCATTCAGTTATTCAGTATATTCCTGCACATCCCTTGCTATTTGCCGAGTACACTAGGCTAGGAGGTATGGGCGTAACGAAGAATAAGATAGAAAGAGCCCCCAATGCCTTAATACTTCTAGTCTATCTGACAGAAATTATCATGGAGGAACTCAATAAAGAAATCACTGCTGATTCTAGTCTGTTCATCTAAAATCTTCTCAAGCTTCCTTACTCAAACCTTATACTTCACTAAATTTGATGAACTACCTACTGCTAAACACACATTGAACTTTCCACCTCTCCACAGTTTTCTAAGTCTTTTTCCATTTTAATAAAAGATAGTGTGGTAGTTTGAATATGCTTGGCCCATGGGAAGTGGCACTATTAGGAGGAATGGCCTTATTGGAGGAGGTAGTGGAAGTGTATAACTGTGGAGGCAGGGCATATACACATACATACATACACATATATACTTACATACATACATACATGATCATGTCTGGATAGTGTGATCCAGAGTCTTTTCCTGGCTGCTTTCAGATTAAGATGTAAACTGCCAGCTCCTTCTGCAACATGCCTGCCTGGATACTGCCATGCTCCCACCTTGATGATAATGGACTGAAACTCTGAACCTGTAAACCACCCCAGTTAATTGCTGTTCTTTATAAGACTTGACTTGGTCATGGTGTCTCTTCACAACAATAATACCCAAACCAGATATAAATGGGCATATTCCCTATGAAAATATAAAAATATACAATGAGTGCATGTAAAGATGTTTAGTATCAAGAATTATCATATAGATACAGATTAAAAATTGTAAGATGCTGCTTCATGTACAAAAAAAAGAGCAGACAATAGAAGCATTGTTACAGTACATGATGGAACTCTTAGCTGGTAAATCCAAAATAGTATTGCATTTTAGAAAATAGCTTGGCAGTTGTTTTAAAATTTAAACAGTTACCATATAATTCAGCAATCCAATCTAAGTATACAACATAGGATAATTGAAAAAATATGTTCACTACTCACAATGGCCAAAAAAGTTAGAAACAATTCAAGTTTCAATCAACTCATGGATGCAAATAGAAAAATAATCTCCTTATCTACAATATCCATAGAATATTATTGGATATTATATTATTACCAATCCTAAATCAGATAGGGAACAGATATCCATTATATGTAAAGAACTCAAGAAGCTGGACTCCAGAAAACCAAATAACCCCATTAAAAAATGGTGCACAGAGCTAAACAAAGAATTATCAACTGGGGAATATCAAATGGCTCAGAAGCACCTCAAAAAATGTTCAACATCCTTAATCATTAGGGAAATGCAAATCAAAACAACCCTGAGATTCCACCTCACACCAGTCAGAATGGCTAAGGTCAAAAATTCAGGTGACAGCAGATGCTGGCAAGGATGTGGAGAAATAGGAACACACTTCTCCATTGTTGGTGGGACCGCAAGCTTGTAAAACCACTCTGGAAATGAGTCTGGTGGTTCCTCAGAAAATTGGACATAGTACTACCTGAGGATCCAGCAATACCTCTCCTGGGCATATACCCAGAAGATCTTCCAACTGGTAATAAGGACACATGCTCCACTATGTTCTTAGCAGCCTTATTTATAATAGCCAGAACCTGGAAAGAACCCAGATGTCCCTCAACAGAGGAATGGATACAGAAAATGTGGTACATTTACACAATGGATTACTACTCAGCTATTAAAAACAATGAATTTATGAAATTCTTGGGCAAATGGATNGATCTGGAGGGTATCATCCTGAGTGAGGTAACCCAATCANAAAAGAACTCACATGATATGCACTCACTGATAAGTGGATATTAACCCAGAAACTTTGAATACCCAAGATACAATTGGTTAAACTCATGAAACGCAAGAAGAACAAAGACCAAAATATGGACACTCTGCCCCTTTTTAGAATTGGGAACTAAACACATATGGAAGGAGTTACAGAGACAAAGTTTGAAGCTGAAATGTAAGGATGAACCATCCAGAAACTGCCCTACCCAGGGGTCCATTCCATAATCAGCCACCAAACACGGACACTATTGCATACACCAGCAAGATTTTGCTGAAAGGACCCTGATATAGCTGTCTCTTGTGAGGCTGTGCCAGTGCCTGGCAAACACAGAAGTGGATGCTCACAATCAGCTATCGAATGAAACACAATGCCCCCAATAGAGGAGCTAGAGAAAGTACCCAAGGAGCTGAAGGGTTCTGCAACCCTATAGGTGGAACAACAATATGAACTAACCAGTACCCCCAGAGCTCTTTTCTCTAGCTGCATTTGTAGGAGAAGATGGCCTAGTCAGCCATCATTGGGAAGAGAGGCCTCTTGGTCTTGCAAACTTTATATGCCCCAGTACAGGGGAACACCAGGGCCAAGAATTGGGAGTGGGTGGGTAGGGGAGCGGGGGGGGGATATAGGGGACCTTGGGGATAGCATTTGAAATGTAAATGCAGTAAATACCTAATAAAAAATTGAAAAAAAATAGAATCACTGAATCAGGACTGCAATTCAGGGTATATATTTAAGGACATGAGCGTATTCTCAAACATACTTTCCCACTGAGCTCCACTAGAAAATCAAAAACTCACTGATTTTGAATGGATAAACAACATGTGGGGGATGGAGATATACAGCTGAATAGTATAGCATTTCCTGCAATATATGAGGTACTACAATACAACAATGTGTGATATATACATGCAACAGAAAGCTATGCAGCCCTAAAAGAAAAGAGTCATGTCATACAAGAAACATATATAAGCATTATACTTGTAGAAATGATGCTAAATGAATTAAATCAGTCACTAGGTAATGAGAATGCTATATTCATGAAGGCATTATTGTCATATTCAGGAGTGCATTTTTATAAAAGGACAAGTTAATCCTTCCACATCTTTCTTTGCCCCCTCACCCACTCACCACTTCCATGGTGGAAGGACACAAGAATGTTTTGCCAAATGTTGCTCCCCCATCTTAGATTCTCCAGCCTTGAGAAATATCAGAAAGAATTTTCTGTTCCGTATCAAGCATCTAGACAGCAAGCAGTACATTAAGGTGCCTAACATTTAAATTCATAGACATAAAAAAGAGAATGATACTTAGCAGAAGTTGAGAGACATTTTTAAGATGTTGTTTAATAAAGATGGAGATTGAGACAATAACCAAAACCTGCTAATAAAGAAAAGTCTACATCAGATAGGTTCACTGGTTATTTCTACCAAACATTTAAAGAAGAATTAACCACAAATGATCTTCAAATTGTTCAAAAAGAAAAGAAACAATTACTGATATGAAAGTAGTATTATCCTATTTTTAGTACTACTGAGACGACAAAACTACAGACCAATACTCCTTCAGAATATATGCAAAATACGAGTAAACCAAATTCTGTGGCATACAGGAAAGGATTATGTAACATAATTATTTTGTTATGTCCTAGAAATGCAAGGTTGGGTCCATGCATATAATGTAATAAAATATATTAGGTTCATAAAGTGAAAAAGGCATGATGATCTTAATTGGAACAGGAAAATGCTTTATAAATATCTAAGACTCTTCATTGATAAAAGCTTTTCAAAACTAGGATAGCAGAGGATTTTCAATTTGATAAAAAAGTATTGATGGAAATTCTACTAATAGTACACATTATACTTAAGTGTGACAGATAATATTATCTTCTAAGATTGAGAGTAGGACAAGGCTATCTAATCTAGACATTTTAACATTGTACTAGATGTTCTTTCCTGATAACTTAGGAAAGAAAAAGATACAGATTAGAAAGGAAAAATATCTATTTCCACTGTAGATGACATCAACTTATATATAGAAAATTCTTATAATTCAAAACCAAAAGAAACAGAGGAAGGTTGAGGAATTAGCTCAGTTATTGAGTACTTCCCTAGCATGTATGATATTCTAGCTCTGCAAACATCAAATCAAACATATTAGAGAGAATAAATGGATTGAGAAAAGTTGCAAGGTTTATAGGGTCAATAAAAAATAAGTTGTTTACTTTTCTTTCTGTAAAGTAGAAGTTTCTGGTTGATCATATGATGTAACCTCACATGGTGTTTTGCTGAGGCAAGACCCATGGAAGGGCACAGGATGTTTAGAAAGAATCTAAATAGAAATTAAGTTACGGAGTGCTTGCATAGCTAGCTTTGGAATGCTTTGTTGGTCTGGCAGAGAATTTCTCCTGGCATCCCAGCTGGTTTGGTCTTAATAGCTCCCACTGACTCATGTCAAATTGGAGGAGACCTGGAGGTTTCTTCTGGATTGTGCCACCACTTCTTTTTTTCTTTTCTTTTATTGAATATTTTATTTATTTACATTTCAAATGTTATCCCCTTTCCCGATTTTCCCTCTGGAAACCATCTATCCCCCTCCCCTTGCTTCTATGAGGGTGGTCCCCCAACCACCCACTCCTGCCTCCCAGCCATGGCAGTCCCCTACACTAGGGCATCAAGCCTTCCCAGGACCAAGGGCCTCTCTTCCCAATGATGTCTGACAAGGCCATCTTCTGATACATATGTATGCCACCAGTTCTGATTCATGTTTGGTATCCAGACACTACTGAACTGGATTGCTGCTATCACCACAAAAGGAGATTGTAATCACCCCAAGAACTACTTCTAAACAGGTCCACATCCCCTTGTCCTATTTACCATCTTATTTCCCCTACATCTGGACTATGGGCTAGAAGAGGAGTTGAAGCATTTAAGAACCTTTATTAAAAGAAGGTTTTAAAAAACCTAAGCCTACATTTTATTTTATTTTATTTTATTTTATTTTATTTTATTTTATTTTATTTTATTTTATTTTGAAGTTTTGTTTTGTTTTGGCATAACAAATTCAGGGTGAATTTGGGGTTTTGGCATTAACATACAATCAATCACTCTTACCATTGAACTCCCAGCCTTCAGTTACATTTCTATAGAGTAATAGTAAACAATTCAACAATGAATTTAAGAAGACATTTCCATTTATAATATCATCAAAAAAGAAAATCAGCAATAAATTTAACAAAACAAGTCTATGGTGTTTGAATAAGAATGTTCCCAATTGGCTCATATGTTGAAATGCTTGGTCCACAGTTGGTTTAGCTACTTGAGAAAGATTAGGGGGTATGATTTTATAGGAGGAGGTATATCACTGAAGGTGGGCTTTGAGATTTCGAAATACCACACCAATCCCAACCCCTTCTCCTCTATCTCCTGCTTGTAGATCAAACTTAAGCTCTCAACTACTGCTATAGCACCATGCTTGACTCAACTACTTCTATAGCACCATTGCTGTGCTCCCTGCGATGATGGTTGCAGACTTATCTGAGACTGTAACCAAGCTCCCAGTTGAAGGCTTTCTTTTCTTGGTCATCATATCTTGTCATATCAATAGAAAGGGGACTAATACAAAATGTACAACACTGAAAACTGTAAAAGGTTTTTTTAGAGAAATTAAAGAAGACCTAAATAAAGCAAGGGACACTTTTTGTCCAGAGATAAAAACCCTTTATTGGAAAAGGAGGAATATTCCCCAAAACAATCTATAAAGTAACAGAACCACTCATGAATCCTGGATCCTTCTTTTGAAGAAATACATAAGTTGATGACAGTACTGTTATAGTAGTGCAATAGATCAATAATCTTTTTTTTCCATGACATTTTTCTGTTTTATTGGTCAGCTTATTCCTACTCTCTCGGTGTCACAGTAATACTTGAATAAAGTAGTACTTGTATGCATATTTACATTTATATTCAAAATTAAAGTCTCTTCTTGGTGCTAGAGAGGTACTCAAATTATTACAACCCTAAATCTTTTGTTTTATTTTTCATTCTATATAAATTAAGAGACATGAATTAGGTGTACTAACCTGTTGGGAGAACTAGGATTGTGATTTCAGAACAAATGCAGTGTCCCTCATTTCCAATAATTCCCTGAGTCTGAGGAATCTTTTGCAGTGGGCACCAGGATTCTCACGCACTGTAATTTTGCCAAATTTGACTGTTTTCTTTTTTTTTTTCCATTACAAGTTTTTTTTTTCAATTTTTTATTAGATATTTTCTTCATTTACATTTCAAATGCTATCCCGAAAGTCCCCTATACCCACCCCCTGTCCATCAATAATCTTACACCCAAGATACACAAACCATATATGAAGCTCAAGGAGAAGGAAGACCAAAATGTGGATGCTTCAGTGCTTCTTAGAAGGGAGAACAAAATATTTATAGGAGGAAATATGGAGACAAAGTGTGGAGCAGAGATTGAAGGAAAGGCCATCCAGAGACTGTTCCACCTGAGAATCCATCCCATATACAGCCACCAAACCCAGACACTATTGTGGATGCCAACAAGAGCTTGCTGACAAGAACCTGATATAGCTGTCTCCTGAGAGGCTCTGCCAGCGCCTGACATATACAGAAGAGGAAGCTCACAGCCAACCATTGGACTGAGCACAAGGTCCCCAATGAAGGAGCTAGAGAAAGGACTGAAGGAACTGAAGGGGTTTATAGTCCCATAGGAGGAACAACAATATCAACCAACCAGATCCCCCAGAGCTCCCAGGGACTAAACCACCAACCAAAGAGTACACATGGAGGGACTCATGGCTTCGGCTACATTCAAGGCAGAGGATGGCCTTGTTGGGCATCAATGGGAGGAGTGGCCCTTGGTCCTGTGAAAGCTTGATGCTACAGTGTAGGGGAATGCCAAGGCTGGAAGGAGGGAATGGGTGGGTGGGTGGGTGAGCACCCTCATAGAGGCAGGGGGAGGGGGATGATATAGGGAGTTTCCAAAGGGGAGACCTGGAAAGGAGAAAACATTTGAAATGTAAATAAAGAAAATATCCAATGAAAGAAAAATATGGGGCTGTGGGGACGCAATTGGAGAGAAGATGAATATGAACACAGTAAAACTGTAGATATGACAGCACAATAGTGAAATCCATTACTTTGTATGCAGATTTATACTAGCACTCTGTAAAAATATATATTGGTCAGGTTGAAGATATAACTCCATGGTAGAACACTTGCATAGCATCTACAAGGCCCTGGTTTTCTCAGTAACATGTACACTGGAACAGCGGTGTGGGGGAGGAAATGAGAGAATGAACACACGGAGGCAGAAACTCAAGAATCACTTTGTGCCTGTTATTTCAAGGCTAGCCTTGATGATGGCATTTTAAAAATGATAAAATGTAACATTTTTAAACATATAAAAGCTGAAAAGTACTATTAAAGATTTGAAAACTTTGGAGTCCCTATATATTGCTAATAGAATGCAGTATGATATTGGTGCCTTGGACAAAGGCTGACAGTTCTAAGTTAATCATAAAGTTGTCATATGATCCATCAATTCTACATCTAGGTATATAACGAAGAAAACTGAAAGTGTGTGTTCCTAGGGAAAGATGTACACTCAAGCTTGTGTCTCCAATATTTACACTATCCCAAAGTGGAGGGAATCCAAATATCCATCAACTGATGACTAAACAAAATGTGATCCACCCATAAAATGAAATTCCTTTCAGCTGTGAAAATAATATTGTAATGACAGATGCTACAAGATGCATGAGCCTATTTTTAAAAAAAAAAAGATGTATGAGCCTTCAAACAAGGATGCTAAGAAAAAAGCTCAATATGTAAAGCTATATATATATGGTGTGATTTCATGTGTATGAAATGCCAGAATAGAAAGTCCATAGGTTGAGAAGGCAAATTAGTGACTGTGAAGGACTAAGTAGAAAGTAAAGGCTGCGGGTATGGAGTTTCTTGGCGTGTATGTGTAAAAACAATCAGTTTATGTAATTCTGATAGGTGTGTAACACTATGAATAGGTTAACAAAACATAGAATCATATATTTTTGGATAGCTAAAATTGTCAATTTTAACTCTAATATCTACCCAAATCATGGTCCTTCATTAAGGGTAGTTAGAATAATCTGTATTGATAGTACAATCTTTACTAAAAAAAGTAAACTCCATCAAAAAAAAAAAAACTACTAGAGACAATGAATGAGTTTAGATATCTTACAAGAAACAGATCAATAAATAAAAGTCAATGGGGTTGGTGACGTAGCTAAGTGTTGACTGCTTGTCTAGCCTGAATGAGGTGCTGGAGTCCACTCTAGGTATCACCAAGCCCCAAACTGAATTTTTATTTAAGCTCAGTGAACAATCTAGTAATAAAATTAAGAAAATTCTATTTATAGTAATTATATCAAAAGGGTAAAAATTAAAATTACATTCAACAAAAAGTACATAATTGGCATGGATTGAAAATTATAACACATTGTTAATTTTAATATATTCAATAAAAGGCACTAAGTAAATAAAAATACCTAATATTCTTTTTTTGAGATAGGGTCTGTCTATCCAGTCCTGGTTGTCCTAGAACTCTCTTTTGTAGGCCAGGCTATAAAGAGACTTGCTTCTGCCTCTGAATGCTAGAATCAAAGGCATGCACCATTACACCTAGTGAAGATCTAATATTCTTAAGTGTCTATACTACCCACATTGATCTATAGATTTAATATAATCCCATCATCTTATAGGTAACTTTTTTTCCAAAAACTACAAACTGACCCTAAAATTAATATGGGGATGCAAGGAAACCAGTATAACCACAATAACCTTGAAGAGGAACACATTTGGAGCCACATTTCCTAATTTCACAAACTTAGAGTAGCTATTACTGTATGATATAGGACATGCATATAGATAAATGGAACTGAATCGACTCCAAAAGGAAATCATTCCAAGTATTGTCAAATGACATTTTATGCAGAAATTTTAGAGATGAAACACAGGGCCCTGTGCATATGAGATAAATGTTCTACTATTGAGTGACATCCTCTAGCCCTAGTCAATTGGCTTTTGGGTTAACTAAGTCCTAAGGGTTCCAATGCAATTCAATGGAAAGCAAAATCTCTTTGATAAATGGTGCTATGTGAACTGAACATCCACATGCAAATAAATGCAGTCCTTTCCAGACAGCAAATGCAGAAATTAACACAAAAATTGTCAAGGATCTAAGTACAAAATCCCAAACTGTAAAACTCTTAAAAGAAGAAAAATACAGATCTTCATGGTCTCAGATTAGGCAATGACTTCTTAAACTGACTGTCAATGTGATAGATGACAAAAGAAAGCCAGAATTAAAAGCATCTATTCTTCAAAGGACATGATCACAAAAGAAAAAATAATAACATTAAAGAGAAACCCAGAGAATGCAAAAACCATTTACAAATCAGGTATCTGACGAGGGACTTGGAAATGAACAGTTACAACTAGTAATAAATGAAGACACAATTTTTAATAGACAAAGAATTTAAATAAGCATTACTCCAGAATAAATACACAAATGAGCATGCACCCATTAAAAATGCTCAAAATATGCCTGAGGTCACATACCTGAAATCCTAGCATTTGAGTATAACAATCAGGAAGATCACGAGTTCAAGGCCAGCCTCAAATATACAGTGAATTCCAAGCTAGGTGCTTTCTCAAAAACAAAAGAAACATACCAAAACAGAATGAAAGATGCTAAACACCATTAGGTATTAGCAAAATGCAAATTAATACCACAATATTATACCTTAAATCGACTGGAATGAATCTAATTTTAAAAGGCAAATCTAAAACTGTGACACAGAATGCTAAAGAACTCATTCACTGTTGGTGAGACTGTGAAATAAAGCAGCCATGTTGACAAACAGACTGGCAAGATACCAAAAGGTTAACATAGAATTGACAGATGGCCCTCCGAAATGCCATTCCTAGATATATATCCAAGAGAATTTAAAACACATGTTCACACGAAATAGTTGTATGGGAATGTTCATGGCATCATTATTCTCAATAGCTAAAACTCAATGGGAATGTTCATGATGTTACTGTTCTGAATAGCTAAAACTCAAATGGCAGTTTTGTTATCATGTACAAAAAAACCCTTCTGTTTGGTTAACAATACATATAAAATTATTTAATAATTGAATATCATTACATGTGTAATCTATTTTTAAATATCAAAAGTGATAAAGCTAATTAACACAATTACTACCCAAATGTCTGCCAACAGGTTAAAAATATACACTGATGCATTCTAGCAAAACTGATATATCTGAATCAACATGTAAAAGTAAAGATCAAGCAATTAAACCAGTAAATTTTAATTAAACACAAAACACATGTTATGGATTAAGAAAAGTGCCTTAATCAAGAAGCATGCATTTAATTTTTCATATATATATATATATATATATATATATATATATATTTTTTTTTTTTTTTTATTTAGAGGGCAGTGCCTCTGTAGCCTAGTGTGGACATGGAGGTCAGATAATAACTTCTGAGTCAGTTCCCACTTTCCCTTCCAAGAAGTCAAATACATGTCACTGTTCTTGACAGCCAGAGCCTTTACCACTGGGCCATCTCCTTGGCCTTGAGAAATATTTTTGATTTAAGTTTTGTTGCATTATGATTAGAAAAGATACATAATTTCAATTTATCTGTATTTATTAACATTTTAAAACATACTTTGAGTAAATAGACTAACATCACATTCTTCTTTCCCTTTTGTACCCCAACTCCTCCTGGGGAGCCCCCATTTTCAAACCTGCAATACCTTTCATTTTTTTTATCATATTCTTTAAAATTTATAAAATATCGTAACAATAAAAATGAGTACTATAAAAGTTGTTTGATATAAAACAACAATCAATTGAACAGTCTTATGTAGCTGTCGACAGCAATACTGAAAATAAATACATTTTTCTCAATATAAATTTTAAATAACTCCAAATATATTAANTGTATGATATTTTAAAATAATATATCACTATTAGTTTTTATTGAACATAAATAGATAAAGTCTTTTTGTTTGTTTTGTATTTAGTAGAGCTTAAAATCTTGGCTCTTACTGTGGTATAAACATAAAATAAGAACAGTGTTTGGACATTGGAGTTCATTGTAATACGGCTATACTTGAATGTCCCTCACATCACCAAATGATTTTACCTCCATAGTAGATAAGCTAAGAGTTGACAGTTCTGCTGCGCCACAGAATGAATTGTAGGCATGATTTTTGGATACAGATTTCTTGTTATGGTCAAACCTATTTGACTTGAGTGATTGTCATTATTCTCAGCCCACAGGGAACAGGTTACATTCATTTAAGAAATGGCGTGTATATTAAGATGATCTATCCATGAAGTCATTCATCAACTATTTCAATGAACAATGGTTCTGCTTGGAGGGTGGCACAGAGGTTAGGTGAGGGTAAGATTCTGGTTTATTGGCTGTCATGATTTTGAAAAGCATTCATCTCAGAATAAGAGTAACTTATAAAGTCCTCTTCTTCAAAATTGATACAATAATTATAAATATCAAGCAAAGCCTTCAGTCTCACTCTTTGCTGTTCTCTTACAAGCTACCTCCCGAATTAATTGTCTACACTTCTTCTGGCTGTAAAATAATTTTGAAATATGTAAGCTGTTCTGAAAACCATAGTATAGTGTAAAAACATCAAATAAACAATCCTACTAATAGAGAGGCTGAGATAGGAGAAGCATGATTTCAAGACCATTATGTGGCGCACAGCAAGACCTTGTCATGTACAAACAAGCAGAAAGTGCATATGGATTGTACAATATTGGACCTATTTCTCCCATTACCAAATTAGGGAGACCACAGGATGACAGCCAACAAGTTTCTAATTCTTCATAGTTTTGAATTTCAATCAATTAGGATATATTGGTAATATTAATTTTCATATTATGAGATATTAAGGAAAAGTGATTGTTACTTCCTGGTAATTTTCTTGTTAGAGGTGGAATTATGTTTGTGTGGGTTTGTTGAAAGATTACATTCTTGCTTCTCCTAGGGTGTAGTTTCACTCCTTGTGTTGGTGTTTTCCATCTATTATCCTTTGAAGGGCTGGATTCATAGAAAGCTTTGTGTAAATTTGGTTTTGTCATGGAATATCTTGTTTTCTCCATGTATGGTGATTGAGAGTTTTGCTGGGTATAGTACCCTGGGCTGGCATTTGTGTTCTCTTAGGGTCTGTATGACATCTGCCCAGCATCTTCTAGCTTTCATAGTCTCTGGTGAGAAGTCTGGTGTAATTCTGATAGATCTGCCTTTATATGTTACTTGACCTTTTTTCCTTACTGCTTTTAATATTCTTTCTTTCTTTGTGAATTTGGTGTTTTGACTCTTATGTGATGGGAGGAGTTTCTTTTCTGGTCGAGTCTACTTGGAGTTCTGTAGGCTTCTTGTATATTCATGGGTATCTCTTTCTTTAGGTTCAGGAAGTTTTCTTCCATAATTTTGTTGAAGATATTTACTGGCTCTTTAAGTTGGGAATCTTCACCCTCTTCTATACCTGTTATCCTTAGGTTGTGTTTTCTCACTGTGTCCTGGATATCCTGGATGTTTTGGGTTAGGAGCTTTTTGCTTTTCACATTTTCTTTTACTGTTGTGTCAATGTTTTCTATGGTATCTTCTGCACCTAAGATTCTTTCTTCTGTCTCTTGTATTATGTTGGTGATGCTTGCAGCTAATACTCCTGATCTCTTTCCTAGGTTTTCTAACTCCAGGGTTGTCTCCCTTTGTGATTTCTTTGTTGTTTCTAGTTCCATTTTTAGATTCTGGATGGTTTTGTTTCCTTTGCCTGTTTGATTGTGTTTTCCTGTAACTCTTTAAAGGATTTTTGTGTTTCCTCTTTTACCTGTATTCTCCTGTATTTCTTTAAGGGAGTTATTTATGTCCTTCTTAATGTCCTCTATCATCATCATGAGAAGTGATTTTAGATCTGAGTCTTGCTTTTCCAGTGTGATGGTATATCCAGGGCTTGCTATTTTGGGAGAATTGGGTTCTGATGATGCCAAGTAACCTTGGTTTCTGTTGCTTATGTTCTTATGCTTGCCTCCCACCATCTGGTTATCTCTAGTGCTACCTATCCTGGCTGTGTCTGACTGGAACCTGTCCTTCCTGTGATCCTGGTTGGGTCAGAATTCCTCCAAGTCAAGCAGTCTCTGTGATCCTGTTATTTTGGGGTCCTGTGATCCTAAGATCCTGGGTTTGTCTGAGCTCCTTGGAATCAAGCTGCCTTTGGGACCTTGAGATCCTGGTATGACCAAGCTCCTGGGATCCTCTGAACCTGGGCATGTTAAAGCACCTGGGAGTGGAGCTGCCTCTGGGTGTTGTGGGGCAGGCTGCAGAGTTCACACCCAAGGTCTGCTCAGGGCACTGGCCCAGACGGGGAGAAATATTTCTTGAAATAAAAAAATCATAAGAGGGCTGGTGAGATGGCTCAGTGGGTAAGAGCACCCGATTGCTCTTCTGAAGTTCCTGAGTTCAAATCCCAGGAACCACATGGTGGCTCACAACCATCCGTAACGAGATCTGACTCCCTCTTCTGGAGTGTCTGAAGGCAGCTACAGTGTACTTACATATAATAAATAAATCTTTAAAAAAAATCATAAGAAAGGAGGTAGCCTGCCCCAATCCCCTCTGCCTGCTGGGACTCCAGAAAGCCCAGTAGCCCTGTCAGAGTTCCATCTTCCTTCTAGTCTGCACCTACTCCTGTAGTCACAGAACAGCACACCACACACCTCACCACACCACACCTCACCATACCACACCTCAGCACACCACACCACACCTCAGCACACCACACCTCACCACACCACACAGCTCTGACTGCCTCCCAGGTGCTCTGCACTAACACACAGGAAAGAACACCCACTTCTGCCTCAATTTCCCTACCTGCTTCGACCCCAGCAAGCCCAATAGCCATGGGCTCTGCCCTGCACTGTTGGAACTCTGTCCTCATTCCAGTCAGCACCTATACCTGCTGTCACAGAACAGTACACAGCACCCATCCCACAGCTCTAACCTGCCTCTCAGGAGGCCTGCTCAAATTCAGGAAACACAGTTCCACCTGCCTTCTGGGATGCTTGCTTCAAGCTGGAACACACAGGCCAGCCAACACCAGAGACAAACAGATGACAAAAGGCAAGATCAAGAACATAATCAACTGAAATTAACACAAGATGGGACCATCAGAATCCAACTCTCCTACTACAGCAAGACTTGAATATCCTAATACACCAAGTGTACTGACTGGTTTTGTGTGTCACATTGACACAAGCTGGAGTTATCACAGAGAAAGGAGCTTCGAGTGAGGAAATGCCTCCATGAGATCCAGATGTAAGGCATTTTCTCAATTAGTGATCAAGGGTGGAGGGCCCATTGTGGGCGGTACCATCCCTGGGCTGGTAGTCTTGGGTTCTATAAGAAAGCAAGCTGAAGCAAGCCAGTAAGTAATATCCCTCCATGGCCTCTGCATCAGCTCCTGCTTCCTGACCTGCTTGAGTTCCAGTCCTGATCTCCTTTGGTGATAAACAGCAATGTGAAAGTGTAAGCTGAATAAACCCTTTCCTCCCCAACTTGCTTCTTGGTCATGATGTTTGTGCAGGAATAGAAACCCTACGACACTGAGGAACAAGATTGTGGCCTTAAATCCCATCTCATGAAAATGATATATATCTTTAAAGAGGATAAGAATAATTCCCTTAAAGAAAAACAGGAAAACACAAACAGGTAGAAGCCCTTAGAGAGGAAACAAATACAGGAAAATACAATGAAATATGTGAAGGAAATGTATAGAAAACAACCCAAGACCTAAAAATGGAAATAATAGCAATAAAGAAAACACAAATGGAGGCAATCCTGTAGCTGAAAAACCTAACAAAGATAACAGGAATTACAGATACAAGCATCACCAACAGAATACAGAGATGGAAGAGAATCTCACGTGGAGAAGATACCATAGAAGAAATGGGTACATTGATCAAAGAAAATGCCAAATATAAAAAGTTCCTAACTCAAAACATCCAGGAAATTTGGGACAATATGGAATGACCAAACCTAAGAATAATGGGAATAGGGAAGTGTGAAGATTCCCAGTTCAAAGTGCCCCAAAACATCTTCAACAAAATTATAGAAGAAAACTTCCCTAACCTAAAAAAAGAGATGATCATAAACATAGAAGCTTACAGAACACCAAATAGATTGGACCAGAAAAGAAAATCCTCCTGCCACATAATAATCAAAACACTAAATTCACAGAACAAAGAAAAAATATTAAAAGCTGCAAGGGGAAAAGACCAAGTAACATATAAAGGCAGACCTATCAGAATTACACCTAACTTCTCAACAGAGACTCTAAAAGTCAGAAGATCCTGGACAGGAGTCATGCAGACCTTAAGAGACCACACATGCCAGTCCAGATTACTATACTCAGTAAAACTCTCAATCACTATAGATGGAGGAACCAATATATTCCTCGACAAAACCAAATTTAAACAAATATCTTTCTACTAATCAAGCCCTACAGAGAATACTAGAAGCAAAATTCCAACACAAAAATGGTAACTACACTAAAGAAAACACAAAAAATTAATCACCTCACAACAAGCCTAAAAGAAGAGAAACACACACATATAATACCACTTCCAACAACAAAATAACAGAAACTAGCAATCATTGGTTATTAATATCCCTCAACAACACACACATATTATCACCACCACCACCAAAATAACAGGAGTGAACAATCATTGGTCATTAATACCTTTCAACAGCTGGGCAGTGGTGGTGCATGCCTTTAATTCCAGATATGTCCAACCTAAATTATCAAAAGACACAGAGAAGGACATTCATATTCCTCAAAGAAAAAAAATCCACCAAGATGATGTCTCAATTCTGAACAACTGTTCCCCAAATGCCCCAAATGTAAGGGCACCCACAATCATAAAAGAGACTTTACTGAAGTTCAAATCTCACATTTAAACCCACACAATAATAGTGGGGGACTTCAATACCCCATTTTCACCAATGGACAGATCATCTAAAGAGGAAATAAAGATAAAAACAAGGAAACTAACAGACGTATGAACCAAATGTATTTAACAGATGTCTATAGAGCGTTTCATCCCAAAACAAAAGAATATGCCTTCTTCTTAGCACCTCATGATACCTTCTCCAAAACTGACACAAAGCAAACCTCAACAGCTACAAGAAGGTTGAGATAACACCTTGCTTTTTATCAGATTACCATGGATTAAGGCTTGCCTTCAACAACAACCATAACAACAGAAAGCCCACATAATAATGGAAACTGAACAAGTCTCTACTCAATGATTACTTGGTCGGGAAATAAAATAAGGAAAGAATTTAAAGATTTTCTAGAATTCAATAAAAATGAATGCACAACATACCCAAGCTTATGGAGTACAATGAAAGCAGTATTAAGAGGAAAATTCAAATCACTAAGTACCTTCACAAAGAAATTGAAGAGATCCTACACTAGCAACTCAACAACACACCTGAGAGGTCTAGAACAAAAAGTAGCGAACACACCCAAAAGGAGTAAGATGGCAGGAAATAGTCAAACTCAGGGCTAAATTCAATCAATTAGAAACAAGGAGAACAATAAAAATAATCAACAAAACCAAGAGCTAGTTCTTTGAGAAAATCAGGAAGATAGAGAAACCTTTAGCCAAACTAACTAAAAGGCACAGAGAAAGTATCCAAATTAACAAAATCAGAAATGAAAAGGGAGACATTTCAACAGAAACTGAAGAAATTCAATGAGTCATTAGGTATTACTGCAAAATCCTGTACTCCACAAAACTGGAAAATCTAAATGAAATGGATGGTTTTCTAGACAGATACCACTTACCAAAGTTAAATCAATATCAGGTAAAC
>NC_034613.1:51225307-51230498 GCF_900095145.1 Mus pahari | reverse complement strand
AATAAAAAAAAAACATATAATATATAATATTCTCATCTATTTAATAATAGTAATATCTGATATCTTCCATGAATACCCAAAATCTTTTAAATGTGTAAAGAATCATCTAAAGAATTTAATAAAAATAATGAATACCAGATATAACAATATATTGTACAATTTTAAGTGTCTACATTATTGTTGGTTACTTAATAAAGAGTATCAGTTGAAAATATCAGCATATGCATTCCCTATCCTTCTAGAAAAAAATGCAAAAGTATACCTGTTCCCTGTCCACATTCTTAGGATACTCTGAATGGAGTTTTTAAAACCTTGATAAATCAATCTACTTCATTAACAAAATAAAGGTAGAATGGTAGTTAGACTGCTGACCATAATCTGCAAACACCACACTAATTAATTGTGTTTTTAGTTAACTATAGTTGATGTAAAAGAACAGCAATGCATTTAGACAACATTTATGTCACACTAAGACAAATCTAGGGAATCATGATTGGCCTTGTAAATACACTTTCACTTTAAGAATTAGAAGTTTGTAGAATGAATTTCCTTGTTAGAATCTGTCCATTTTTTGTACCAAAGAAAAACTTTTATGTAAAAAATAATCACATTTAAAAATCATTTAGCATTATAATAGATGCATATAAATATGAAAAATAAGACTTAATATTTAACATTTCAGTTCATAATTATTGAGAAAAATAAATAAGATTATTACATGTGTCAAGCATGATGAAGATATTAGTTTCTTAGAGCAGAACATGTTAAATTAGAGGAACACAACTAGTCCTCTAGAGAAATTAGAGAAGGCATGAATGTGGAAAGCATATTGAAACTTGAGTGAAAAAATAACCATATAGAAAGGAGAAAGACAGGAAAAATTAAATTCTGTAATTACATTAGAATTTTCACCTATAAAGAGAAAATTTGCTTCCAGAGAATGTAACCAAACAGGTAAGATGTCTTCTTCAAGAGGAAACATTCTCCACAAAGAGTGATTTGTCTCGTTAATATGTTAAAATATTCTATATTCACAGAATTTTGAGCTTGTCTTTCATTTTCATATCGATAAAAAGTTAGTATGTATGAAAATTGAAGAGATAAAATATACTGTCAGGAAAATTCTTCTATAAAAAGGATAAATGGGCTGAGAAAGAAATTAGGGAAACAACACCCTTTACAATAGTCACAAACAATATAAAATATCTTGGTGTGACTCTAACCAAGCAAGTGAAAGATCTGTGTGAAAAGAACTTCAAGTCTCTGAAGAAAGAAATTAAAAAGACTCCAGAAGATGAAAAGATCTCACATGATCATGGATTAGAAGGATTAACAGTAAAAATAGCCATCTTACCCAAAGCAATTTACAGATTCAATGCAATCCCCATCAAAATTCCAACTTAATTCTTCACAGAAATAAAAAACACTTCACAGGTTCATCTGGAATAACAAAGAAAACAAAAACAAAAACAAAAACAAAAACACGAAACAAAACCAGGATAGCAAAAACTATTCTCCACAATAAAACAACTTCTTCTGGGGGAATCACCATCCCTGGCCTCAAGCTCTACCACAAAGCAATAGTGATAAAAACTGTATATTATTGGTATAGAAACAGACAGGTAGATCAATAAAATAGAATTGAAGACCCAGAAATAAAAGAACACACCTATGGTCTCTTGAACTTTGACAAAGAGGCCAAAACCGTAAACTGGAAAATACAAAGCATTTTCAACAAGTGATACTTGTCAAGCTGGTGGTCTGCATGTAGAAGAGTGCAAATTGATCCATTTTTATCTCCTTTTTATTTTTTTTAATTTTTTTTATTTTTTAAACTCCATATTTTATTTCTTCCCCATCCCAGTCCACTCTCCTACTGCTCCATATCCCATACCTCCTCCCCACCCCTGTCTCCACATGGATGCCCCCAACCCCCACCCCACCTGACCTCTATACTCCCTGGTGCCTAAAGTCTCTTAAAGGTTAGGCGCATTATTTCTGAATGAATAGAGACCCGGCAGTCCTCTACTATATGTGTGTTGGTGGCCTCATATCTGCTGATGTATGGTGTCTATTTGGTGGTCCAGTGTTTGAGAGATCTCTGGGGTCCAGATTAAGTGAGACTACTGGTCTCCTACAGACTCTCCCTCCTTTTCAGCTACTTTCAGTCTTTCCCTAATTCAACAACAGGGATCATCTGCTTCTATCCATTGGTTGGGGACAACTATCTGCCTCTGACACTTTCAGCTGCTTGTTGAGTCCTCCAGGGTGCAGTCATGCTAGGTCCCATTTTGTAAGCTCTCCATAGCCTCAATAATATTATCAGGCATTCGGACCTCCCCTTGAGCTGGATCCTACTTTTGGACCTATCACTGGACCTTCTTTTCCTCAGGCTCCTCTCCATTTCCACCCTTTACTTCTTTAAGACAGGAACAATTACGGGTCAGAGTTGTGACTGTGGGATGGTCCCCTTCCCTTATTTGATGCCCTGTCTTCCTATTGGAGATGGGCTCTATAAATTCCCTCTCCATACTGCCTGGCATTTAATCTAAGCTCCATCCCTTTGAGTCTTGAGAGTCTCTCACCTCCCAGATCTCTGGTACATTCTGGAGGGTCCCTCTCAACCTCCCACCTCCTGAGGTTGCCATTCTTTCTGCTGGCCCTCAGGGCTTCAGTCCTTTTCTCTCACCTAATACCAGATCAGCTCCTCCCCCCCACTCCCTCTCCTGTCCACTTTTTCTCTCAGGTTCCTCCCTCCCTCCCCACTTGGGATTGCTTTCTTCTCCCTCCCGAGTGGAACTGATACATCTTCACTTGGTCACATGAGCATGTTGACCTTTTTGAGTCATGTGGACTGTATCTTGGGTATTATGTCCTTTTGGGGGGGGCTAATATCCACTTATTTGTGAGTACATACCATGCATGTCCTTTGGGGCCTGAGTTACCTCACTCAGAATGACATTTTCTAGTTCCATCCTTTTGCCTGTAAAACTCAGGATTCATTATAGTACTTGAAGTGTTAGCTAGAACAATAAGACAACAAAAAGAGATCAAGGAGATACAAATTGGCAAAGAAGAAATAAAGATATCACTATTTGCATATGATATTATAGTATACATAAGTGACCCCAAAAATTCTACCAGAGAACTTCTCTAGCTGATAAACAACTACAGCAAAGTGGCCAGATATAAAATTGACTCAAATAAATCCTTTCTACAAATGATAAACAGGATGAGAAAGAAATTAGGGAAACAACTCCCTTCACAATAGCTACAAATAATGTAAATTATCTTGGGGTAAGTCTAACCAAACAAGTGAAAGACCTGCATGACAATAACTTCAAGTCTCTCAAGAAAGAAATTGAAAATCTCAGAAAATGAAGAGATCTCCCATGGCCATGGATTGGCAGAATTAACATAGTAAAAATGGCCATCCTATCAAAGGCAACCTATAAATTCAATGCAATCCCCCATCAAAATCCCAACAAAATTCTTCAAAGACATGGAAAGAGCAATTCTCAAATTCATCTGTAAAGGCAAAAAAAAAAAAAAAACCAGAATAGCGAAAACAGTCATTAACAATAAAAGAACAGCTAGGGGAATCACCATCTCTGACCTCAAGCTTTACTACAGAACAATAGTGACAAAAACTGCATGGTATTGATACAGAGACAGACACATTAATAAGTGGAATAGAATTGATGCCCCAGAATTAAAACCACACACTTATGGTCACTTGATTCTTGATCAAGATGCCAAAAACATACAATGGAAAAAAGAATGCATCTTCAATAAATGGTACTGGGCTAACTGGCTGTCTGTATAAAGATTAATGAAAATAGTCCCATATTTGTCACCTTGTACAAAGCTCAAGTCCAGGTAGACCAAGGACCTCAGCATAAGACCAGAAATCCTGAATCTAATAGAAGAGAATGTGGGAAAGAGCCTTGAACTCATTGGCAAGGTGGCGAGGGGTAGGGAATTGGGGAGGATTTCCTAAATAGAACTCCAGTGGCTCATTCACTAAGACCAAGAATTGATAAATGGGACCTAATGAAACTGGAAAGCTTCTGTAAGGAAAAGGACATTGTCAATAAGACAAATCTGCAAGCTACAGATTGGGAAAAAAAAATCTTCACTAACCCCACATCCAATAGAGTGCTGATATACAAAATATATAAAAAACTCAAGAAGTTAATCATCAAAAACCCAACAACCCAATCAAAAAATGGGATATAGAACTAAACTGAGGTTTCACAACTGAGGAACCTCAAATGGCTGAGAAGCACCTAAAGAAATGTTCAAAGTCCTTTGTGAGTGGAGAAATGCAAATCAAAATAAACTTGAGATTCCACCTTGCACCAATCAGCATGACTAAGATCAAAACTTCAAGTGCCAACACATGTTGGAGAGGATATGGAGAAAGAGGAAATCTCTCCCTTTGTTGGTGGAATTGAAAACTGGTACAACCCCTCTGGAAATCAATCTGGAGGTTCATCAGAAAATTGGAAATAGATCAACCTGAAGTCCCAGCTTTACCACTCTTGCAAATATACCCAAAAGATGCCCACCACGCCACAGGGGCACATATTCCACTATGTTCATTGTTGCCTTATTTGTGATAGCCAGAAGCTGGAAAAAAAACTATATTTCCCATGACAGAGGAATGGATACAGAAATTTTGGTTCATTTACACAATGAAATACTACTCAGCTATTAAGAACTGGAACACTAGTTGGGCATGATGGTGCACGCCTTTAATCCCAGCACTAGGGAGGCAGAGGCAGGCAGATTTCTGAGTATGTCTACAAAGTGAGTTCCAGGCCAGCCAGGGCTATACAGAAAAACTCTGTCTCAAAAAACCAAAAAACAAAACAAAACAAAACAAAAAACAAAAAAACCAGAGAGGCTTCTGAACACCAGCATAGATCACTGAGCACTCTAGAGCACTCTCCACAGCGCAGGTCCTTGGAATTATGGGTGAGTGGAACACAACATCAACTCTGGAGAATCTCAGAGGGGCTTGTGCCAGCAAGAACAGGGACAAAGGAACCCTGCCCGCCCAGAGGTCAAGTTTAAAGGCAGGCCTATTAGAATTACTCCAGACTTCTCAACAGAGACTATGAAAGCCAGAAGATCCTGGACAGATGTTATACAAACACTAAGAGAACACAAATGCCAGCCCAGGCTA
>NC_034613.1:51218560-51223621 GCF_900095145.1 Mus pahari | reverse complement strand
AAAAGGCTATACTCAACAAAACTGGAAAACCTGGATGAAATGGACAACTTTCTAGACAGATACTAGGTACCAAAGATGAATCAGGATCAAATGAATGATCTTAACAGCCCCATTTCCCCTAAGGAAATAGGAGCAGTCATTAAGGGTCTCCCAACCAAAAAAAGCCCAGGACCAGATAGTTGGGTTTAGTGCAGAGTTCTATCAGACCTTCAAAGAAGACCTAATTCCAACTCTCCTCAAACTATTCCACAAAATAGAAACAGGAAGTACTCTACCCAATTTGTTCTATGAAGTCACAATTACTCTGATACTTAAACCAGACAAAGATCCAACAAAGAAAGAGAATTTCAAACTAATTTCCCTTATGAATATTGATGCAAAAATACTCAATAAAATCCTCGCAAACTGAATCCAAGAACACATCAAAACGATCATCCACCATGACCAAGAAGGTTTCATCCCAGGGATGCAAGGATGGTTTAATGTACAGAAACCCATCAACATAATCCACTATATAAACAAACTCAAAGACAAAAATCACATGATCATCTCATTAGATGCTGAGAAAGCATTTGACAAAATCCAGAACCCCTTCATGATAAAAGTCTTGGGAAGATCAGGAAGTCAAGGCCCATACCTAAACCTAATAAAAGCAATATACAGCAAACCAGTAGTCAACATCAAAGTAAATGAAGGGAAGCTGGAGGCAATCCCACTAAAATTGGGGACTAGAAAAGCTCCCCACTTTCTCACTACCTATTCAATATTGTATTTGAAGTCCTACCCAGAGCAATTCGACAACAAAAGGAGATCAAGNGGATACAAATTGGAAAGGAAGAAGTCAAAATATCACTATTTGAAGATGATATGATAGTATATATAAGTGACCCTAAAAATTGCACCAGAGAACTCCTAAACCTAATAAACAGCTTCAGTGCAGTAGCTGGATATAAAATTAACTCAAACAAATCAGTGGCCTTACTCTACACAAAGGATAAACAGGATGAGAAAGAAATTAGGCAAACAACACCCTTCACAATAGTCACAAAAAATATAAAATACCTTGGTATGACTGTAACTAAGGAAGTTAAAGATCTGTAGGATAAGAACTTCAAGTCTCTGAAGAAAGAAATTGAAGAAGATCTCAAAAGATGGAAAAATCTCCCATGCTCATGGATTGGCAGGGTTAATATAGCAAAAATGGCTATCCTGTGGAAAGCAATCTACAGATTCAATGTAATCCCCATCAAAATTCCAACTCAATTCTTCACTGAGTTAGAAAGGGCAATTTACAATTTCATCTGGAATAACAAAAAAATCCTAGGATAGCAAAAACTATCCTCAACAATGACAGAGCACAAGATCCTCAGTTCAGGAGCCAGAGAAATACCCAGGGAGCTGAAGAGTATTGAAGCCCCATAGAAGGGACATCAGTATGAACTAACCAGTACTCTCAGAGCTCCTTGGAACTATACCACCAATCAAAGAAAACACATGATGGAACTCGTGACTTTAGCTATATTTATAGCAGAGGATGGCCTAGTCGGTCATCAATGGGAAGAGAGGCCCTTGGTCCTGTGAAGGCTCTATGCCCCAATACAGGGGAATGTCAGAACCAGGAATGGGAGTCGGTGGGTGCTTTTTCTCAACACCTCACAATTTTTCCTTAAAAATTGATTACATATTCAGTCACAAAACAAGTTTCAACAGATACAAGAAAATTGAAATGATCCAATGAATCTAATCAGATAACCACAGATTAAAGGAATTTCAACAACAGCAGAAAGAATTCAAAGCCTACAAACTCATGGAAACTGAGCTACTCTCTATTGATTGATAGCTGGATCAATCAAGACATAAATAAAAAAGAAAATTAAAGTCTTCCTAGAGTTCAATGAAAATGAATGCACAGCATACCCAAACTTATGAGACACAATGAAAGCTGTACTAAGAGGAAAATTTGTAACACCAAGTATCAACAGAAAAACAATTGGATAGATCTCATAATAGCAACTTAACAGCACATCTGAAAGCTCTAGAACAAAAAGAAACCACATAGAAAAGGAAAAAATAATCAATTGAGGGCAGGAATCAATAAAATAGAAATAAAGAGAACAATACAAAGAATCAATAAAACGAAGAGTTGGTTCTTTGAGGAAATCAATAAAATAGACAAATGCCCATCCAAACTAAAAAAAACAAACAAACAAAAACAAAACAGGGAAAGAATATACTTATTAATAAATTCAGAAATGAAAAGGGAGACATAACAACAGACAACAAAGAAAAACAAAAACCATTAGGTCATAATTAACAAACTTCTATGTCCCCACTCTGTCCAGCCACCATGATAATAAGCACCAGCAGAGCAGTGGCCATGCATCTCATGGGTACCCTGTATACCGGAGCCCCAGAGCCGCCATCACCAGGATGGCTGGAATAGCCTTAGTCATGAGGCATTTAGATTTGTTTCAAGATGGGAATATGCATCAGAAGCAATAAAGGATGCAGTTGTTGGTGTTGATTTGAGTATTACTAATTCCTGTGTGGCCATTATGGGGGGCAAACAAGCAAAGGTCCTGGAGAACGCTGAAGGTGCCAGAATGCTGAAGGTCCCATTTTGTGGTTACCTTTAGAGAAGATGGGGAACAACTTGTTGGTATGCCCGCAAAACGTCAAGCTGTCACCAACCCAAACAATACCTTTTATGCTATAAGCGTCTTAATAGATGACAATATGATGACCCTGAAGTACAGAAAAACACTCAGACAGTTCCTTTTAAAATTTTCTAATGGTGATGCCTGGGTTGAGGCTCATGGAAAATTCTATTCTCCAAGACAGATTGGAGCATTTGTGTCCATGAAGATGAAAGAAACTGCAGAAAATTACTTGGGCCAAACAGCAAAAAATGCTGTGATCATAGTCCCTGCTTATTTCAATGACTCACAGTGGCAGGCCACTAAGGATACTGGCTAGATATCTGGGCTAAATATGCTTTGAGTGATGAATGAGCCTACAGCTTCTGCTCTGACTTATGGTTTAGATAAATCTGAAGATAAAGTCATTGCTATATATGATTTAGGTGGTGGAATCTTTGACATTTCTATACTGGAAATTCAGAAAGAAGTGTTTGAGGTGAAATCTAATAATGGGGACACTTTATTAGGAGATGAAGACTTTGACCAAGCTTTGTTACAACAAATTGTCAAGGAGTTCAAGAGGGAGACAGGGGTTGATTTGACCAAAGACAACATGGCACTTCAGAGGGTTCAGGAAGCTGCTGAGAAGGCTAAAAGTGAACTCTCCTCATCTGTGCAAACTGACATCAACTTACCATACATTGCAATGGATGCTTCTGAACCAAAGCATTTGAATATGACACTAATTTGAGCTCAATGTGAAGACAATGTCTCATATATAATCAAGAGAACTATTGCCCTGTGTCAAAAAGCTATGCAGGATGCAGAAGTCAGCAAGTGTGGCATAGGAGAAGTGATTCTGGTTGGTGGCATGACAAGGGTGGCCAAGGTTCAGCAGACTGTGCAAGATCTTTTTAACAGAGCCCTGAGTAAAGCTGGTAATCCTGGCTAGGCTGTAGCCATCAAAGCTGCCATTCAGGGAGGTGTGTTGGCTGGTGATGCTACAGATGTGCTACTCCTGGATGTCACTCCCCTCTCTCTGGGTATTGAGACACTGGGAAGTGTCTTTACCAAACTTATTAATAGGAATACCACTATTCCAACCAAAAAGAGCCAGGTGTTTTCTACTGCTGCTGACGGACAAACTCAAGTAGAGGTTAAAGTGTGTCGGGGGAATGAGAGATGGCTGGAGACAACAAACTTCTAGGACAGTTCGCTTTGATTGGAATTCTCTCAGCCACTCATGGAGTGCCTCATATTGAAGTTACATTTGGCATTGATGCCAATGGGATCATGCACATTTCTGCCAAAGATAAAGGGACAGGACATGAGCAACAGATTGTAATCCAGTCTTATGGTGTATAAAACAAAGATTTTATTGAAGACATGGTTAAAATGCAGAGAAGTATGCTGAGGAAGACTGGAGAAAGAAGGAACATGCTGAAGTAGTTAATATGGTTGAAGGAATTATCCATGACACAGAAACCAATATGGAAGAATTCAAGGACAAGTTGCCTGCTGATGATTGCAACAAGCTAAAGGAAGAGATTTCCAAAATGAGAGAACTCCTTGCTCAAAAGGAAATTAGAACAGGAGAAAACATTAAGCAGGTACCATCTTCCCTTCAGCAGGCATCAATGAAACTCTTCGAAGTGGTATGTAAAAAGATGACATCTGAATGGGAAGGTTCTGGAAGTTCTGACACTGGGGAACAGAAAGAAGATCAGAAGGAAGAGAAAAAGAAATAGTGGCAATGCATTGTGGAGCCAGAAGGACAACATACTATGAAGCTTGGGAGTAAAGAGACTTCTTGAGCAGAAAAGGGGCAGACTTCAGTATTTTTACTGTATTTTTGTAGTATTCTATATATAATTTCCATAATATATAAATTAAGAGACAGTTGCTAACTCATTTAATGGGTAATAAAGTCAGCAATAGCAGGTTCATACTGTTCTGTCACTAACCTGTTATTTTCAGCTACATGTAAAGGGGTGGGATAAGGCTATGTACCAATCATTAAGGTAAATTTGGTTTGTACTGAAATGGCTGTGATTTCAAGGTGAAAAGCCCATTTCATATGCAGAGGAGGTAGTCTGTCATGGACCTTTAATTGAGATCATATGCAGATGCTTGTTGGCAAAGAGCACTACTATAAAGAATGACCTCTGTGTACATTTGCTCAACTGATGCCTTGAAAGACTAAGCTACCTGTGCCATGGTCTATATGTGCAGAATCTAGGTCAGTGGATAACAGCTGTTTTATCCATAGCTTAAAGTGATATATGAGAGTGATATAAGCCTCTCATGGGCCGAAGACATACATCTCTATCTCTATCTACCCTCTTGGTTGGTCAATGTCTGGCATCTATATTCTCTCTCTTTTTTTTTTTTTTTTTTTTTTTTTTTTTTTTTTTTTTTTTTT
>NC_034613.1:51213356-51218472 GCF_900095145.1 Mus pahari | reverse complement strand
CGCCTGCCTCTGCCTCCCGAGTGCTGGGATTAAAGGCGTGCGCCGCCACACCCGGCTGGCATCTATATTCTTGATGATTGTTCCTTTTTCATCCATTCTGGATTTTTTAAATAAAATTCTGAAAGCCTCTTGAAAAAGTAAGTAAATAAAAAAATAAAAACTTCTATGCCAAAAAATTGGAAAATCTAAATGAAATTGATAATTTAATCAATAGATACCACTTATCAAAGTTAAGTCAAGATCAGATAAACAATTTAAATAGACCCTCTAAGTCCTAAGGAAATAGAAGCAATCATTAAAAGTTTTCCAATACACATACACTCATATCCATAGACACATGCACATGCATATGCATAAAAAGCCAGAGCCAGATGATTTTAACAGAGTTATAGCAGACTTTCAAAGAAGAGCTAATGTCAATACTCCTCTAGTTATTCTACAAAATAGAAACAGAAGGAACATTCACTTTATGAGGCAACAGTCACCCTAATAGATAAACCACATAAAGTTTCAACTAAGAGAATTACAAACGTAATTCCCTTATTAACATCAATGCAAAAATACTCCATAAAATTCTAACAAACAAAATCTAAGAAGACATCAAAAAGGGCTTCTACCATGATCAAGTAGGCTTCATCCCAGAGATGCAGGGATTGTTCAACATACAAATATTAGTAAATGTAATCCACCATATAAACAAACTGAAAAAATAAACTTCATGATAATCTCATTAGGTGCTGAAAATGCTTTTAACAAAACTCAGTATCTATTCATGATGAAGGTCTTGAAGAGATTAGGGATACAAGGGACATACATAAACAACAATAAAGGCAAGTTTTACCAAGCCTCAAGCAAACATCAAATAAAGTAGAGAGAAACTCAAAGCAATTCCATTAAATTTATTAATAAGACAAGTTGTCCATTCTCTCCATATCTATTAAAATATAGTACCTGTAGTTGTAGCTAGAACAATAAGACAGCTGCAGATCAAGGGGATGCAAATTGAAAAGGAGGAAGTCAATTTATTGTCTACACATGATATGATAGTATACAGAAATTACCCCAACAATTCTAGCAGAGAACTATGGCTGATAAATACCTTCAGCACATGTGGCAGGTTAAAACAATGCTTTTCAATAAAAGAAGTTCTGATGGTATCATTGTTGCTGATTTTAAGCTGTACTACAGAGCAATAGTAATAAATATTGCAATTTACTGGCATAAAATCAGATATATTGATTGATGGAATCAAATTGAAGAAGCAGACATAAATCCACATACCTACGGATAACTTTTTTTTGATAAGGAAGCCAGAAAAATGCAATGGGGAAAAAGAGAGCATCTTCAACAATTGTTTCTGGTTTACTGGATTTCTGCATGTAGAAGAACTCAAATGGATTCAAATCTATTACCCTGCATAAAATTCAAGTCCAAGTGGATCAAAGACCACAACGTAAAAACAGATACTGATCCTGATAGAAGAGAAAGTGGCGAATAGCCTTGAGTATATTTGCACATTCAACAACTTCCTGAACAGACCACTAATAATGCAGGCATTTAGATAAACAGTTAGTAAATGGGACTTTGTGGAACTGAAAAGATTTTGTAAGGTAAAGGATGCCATCAATAGGACAAAATGGTGACCTACATAATAGAAAATGATTTTTCCCAACTTCATACCTAATAGAGGGCCAATATCTAAAATATATAAGAATTCAAGAAAGTAGGCAACTATAAACCAAACAATCCAATTAAAAATGGGATACAGATCTAAACCTAGAATTCTCAGTAGAACTTATGTATAATAAGAAATAAATCTCAAGCCGGGCGTGGTAGTGCATGCCTTTAATCCAAGCACTCAGGAGGCAGAGGCAGGCAGATTTCTGAGTTCGAAGCCAGCCTGGTCTACAAAGTGAGTTCCAGGACAGCCAGAGCTACACAGAGAAACCCTGTCTCAAAAAAATAAAAACAAAAAACCAAAAAAACAAAACAGAATTCTCAGTAGAGGAATATCTAGTGGCTGAGAAACACTTAACAAAACATCCTATATCCTTAGCCACAAAAGAAATGCAAATCAAAACTAATTCGAGATTTTTTTTTTAATCTTAAACTAGTCACAATGGAAAAGATGAAAAGCACAACTGAAAGCTCATGCTGGCAAGGATATAGAGAAAAAGAAACACTTCTCCATTTCCAGTGGGAGTGGAAAGTTGTACAGCCACTATGGAAATCGATATTGCAGTTGCTAAGATAATTTTGAATTTATCAACCTCTTGACCCAGCTATATCATGATTGTGCATATATCCAAAATATTTTCCATTCTACCACAAGGACACTTGCTCAACTATGTTCATAGTGGCTTTATTCATAGTAGCCAGCAACTGGAAACCACCTAGATGTTGCTCAACCAAAGCATGGATTTTTAAAAGTGGTACATTTACAAAGGGAATATTGCTCAACTGTCAAAAAATAACATCATGATATTTTCAGACAAATGGACAGAACTTGAAAAATAAATACTGTGTGAGGCAACTCAGACACAGAAAGACAAGCAGGATATGTGCTCATTTATAAATGGATCTTAACTGCTACGTAAAGGATTATCATGCTACAATTTCCAGATCCAAAGAGGATAATTTTAAAGGAGGACTAAAAGACTATTCTTCCTGGGAAGGGGAAAGAGAGTAGGTTTCCCAGCTGCCCTATGAGTGGGTGGCATGTAAACAGGAGGCATGATAGATTAGTGCCTATTCCAGTTGTCATCAGAGAGGCTTTCTCTAGCATCCAGTGAAAGCAGATACAGAGACCCACAGGCAAACAATAGGTAGAACTTGGAAAACTCAATAGAAGCAGTGAAGGAAGGACTGTAGGAATCAGATGGATCAAGGACACCAGAAGAATATGGCCCACTGAATCAACTAAGCAGGGCTCATAGGGACTCACAAAGACTACGGTAGCAGTCACAGAGCCTGCATGGATTTATGCTATGTCCTCTGTATGTATGTCGTGGATGTTTAGGTCAGAGATTTTGTGGAATTTCTCAAAAAAAAAGTGAGTTGTCTGACTCTTTTGCATGCTCATGAAATCCCTTTCCTCATACTAGCTTGCCTCATCCAGTCTTGATATGGTGTTTGTGTCTAGGTTTATCACATCTTGTTGATTGATATCCTTGAGCAGGCTGCACTTCTCTGAAGGGAAAAGGAAGAACAATGGATCTGGAGGAGAGGAGAGGTGGTGAGTAGAAATGGGAGCAAAGAAAGGGGCAGGAAGTCTATGGTTATGATGTATTCTATGTGAGAAGAATAAAGAAAATGAAAAAACAGATCAAATGACATTAAATGTAAAGCAAGTACAAAAATATAGAACTAGAAGAAAATACAATATTCCTCCCCTTCTTAAGTAGAAAATACTTCTTTAAAGCTATGGATAAACAAAATCTGTTAAAGACAACATGATATATTTCAAACTAAATTAATAAAAACCTTAATGCTTCTGATGTGTTAACATAGAATATTTAGAATTTAAGAGCAAATAACCAGCATGGGTGTTTCTCAGTAAATGTTACTGGTAGCTTCTTTCATTTGTTCCACAAAAAGTAATTCATGAAGATAAAATTTTAAATTACCATTGAAAGTGAGGTTGTTCATGGAGCAGGAAACAAAAGTCAATAAATAGATGGAAATATCTCAGCCTTATGCATAATCAAATGTTCATTAAAAGAGCAATGTATTATCTTTCTGCTTGTATATTAATAAAGAATTTTGGTGACAAAATGATATTAATTAGAGTTAATTATAAGGGCATGAACAATTTGCTTATAAAGGAATTTTATTTAAACCTATATACATATATATGTGTGTGGATGGATAAATAGATAGATAGATAGATAGATAGATAGATAGATAGATAGATAGATAGATAGATAGAACCTTCAGTTAAGCAGCAATGAGTCTGCAGAGACCCAAGGTGTCCTATATTTCATAATGAATGCTTTACCTGCTAAGGAAATGAGTAAATATCAAACTTCACAAGAGGGTGACACCTACCCTAAGGAATCACCTTTGTAGAATAGATGCAAATACATCTGAAAAAGTGAAAGCTAATGGTCCCAAAGTGTACTGTATATGTCTTAAATTATTTCATTTGTCCAGATACATTGAACAAAGCAATAGTTTTCAGAAGGACATTATCATTTGGGTACATATTGAAGTTCGATCATCTTAATGCATTCTGGGTTCCCCTGAGTACATTCTTTTTAGCACAATTCCAATGTATTCTCCTGTCCCATGAAGCCTCTTCTGCTTCTGACACAAAACATCAAACAATTTTTTGGATAATATGGAAAAAAACATAACAATAAGTGTAGGAGGTAGGAGATTTTTATTTCAAAGGTCCAGAAAATATTTTCAACACTCATAGAAGAAAATTTCCCTAACTAAAAGAAAAAGGTGTCAATAAATGTACAAGAAACACACAGAACACCAAAAACAAAAAAACAAAAACAAAAACAAAACAAAAAAACCTTCTGCTACATATTAATCAAAAGACTAAATATACAGGTCGAAGAAGGAATATTAAAAGCTTCAATGTAAAAGACCAAGTAACATATAAAGGCACACATACTAGAATTACATACAACTTCTCAATGAAGACTTTAAAAAGACCGAAACCTCTGGGCAGATATCCTGACATATATAAGGAACCACAGATGTGAGCATAGACTACTAAACATGGCAAAACTTTCAATTACCACAGATAGAGACAACAAAATATTCCATGACAAATCCAAATTTAACCAATATCGAGCCACAAATTCAGGCTTTACAGAAAATACTAGAAGAAAAACTCTAATCCCTGCTAGAAGAGAGCTTCCCTGCAGAGAGTAATCTGACCACTGAGACTCAGGAGAAAACTGGACTCTCAGGACTGCTGACAGAGGCTAACTGAATCAGAAGAGGAACAAGCTCCAACCAGAGACAACTATAACAACTAACTCCAGAGATCACCAGATGGCGAAAGGCAAATGTAGGAATTTTACTAACAGAAACCAAGACCACTCACCATCATCAGAACCTAGCATTCCCACCTCAGTCAGTCCTGAATACCCCAACACAC
>NC_034613.1:51202754-51213345 GCF_900095145.1 Mus pahari | reverse complement strand
TATCTAAATAGAATAGAAGCAGTCAATAAAAGTCTCACAAGCAAAAAAAAAATTTCAGGGCCAGATGTTTTTAGTGAAGAATTCTACCAGATTTTCGAAGAAGAGCTAATACCAATACTTCTCAAACTATTCCACAAAGTAGAAACAGAAGGAACACTGAAAAACTCATTGTATAAGACCACAGTCACCCTGATATCAAAACCACACAAAGATTCAACAAAGAAAGAGAATTTCAGACTGATATATCTTATGAACATTGATACAAAAACAGAATTCTCACAAGCCAAATCCATGAACACGTCACAAACATCATCCGTCATGATCAAGTAGGCTTCATCCCAGGGATGCAGGGATGGTTCAACATGTGAAAACCCATCAATGTAATCCATCATATAAACGAACTGAAAGAAAAAAAATTATGTAACCATCTCATTAGACGCTAAAAATGCCTTTGACAAAATCTAACATCCCTTCATGTTAAAAATTCTTGGAGAGATCAGCGATACAAGGCCCATAACCTAAACACAATAAAAGCAATATACAGCAACCAAATAGCCAACATCAAATTAAATGGATAGAAACTGGAAGCAATTCCACTAAAATCAGGGACAAGGCTGCCCACTCTCTCCCTATCTATTCAATATAGTACTTGAAGTTCTAGCTAGAGCAATAAAACAACTAAAAAAGGAAATCAAGGGGATACAAACTGGAAAGGAAGAAGTCAAAGTATTGCTATTCATAAAAGATATGAGAGTGTATATAAGTGACCCAAAAATTCTTCCAAAGAACTCCTATAGCTGATCAACACCTTCAGCAATGTGGCTAGATACAAAATTTACTTAAATAAATTCATAGCCTCCTTTATACAAATGAGAAGGAAATCATGGAAATAATACCCTTCACAATAGCCTCAAATAATACAAAATAACTTGGTGTAACTCCAACCAAGCAAATGGCATTCTAGACTTCCTAACACCCAGCAACACAAATAAATATAATACTAATGATGATGATAACAATAACTGTCATGGTTTGAATATGCTCGATCCAGGGAGTGGCACTATTTGGAGGTGTAGCCTTATTGGAATAGGTGTGTCACTATGGGTGTAAGCTTTAAGACCTTCATCCTATCTGCCTGGAAATTGATCTCCTCATAGCAGCCTTCAGATGAAGATGTAGAACGCTCAGCTCAGCCTGCACCATGCCTTCCTGGATGCTGCCATGCTCCTGTCTTGATGATAATGGACTGAACCTATGAACCTGTAACCCTGCCCCATTTAAATATTGTCCTTATAAGAGTTGCATTGGTCATGGTGTCTGTTCACAGCAGTAAAACCCTAAGACAATAACTTTCTCATCATCTGAGGATAAAGTAGAAAGTGGAGACCAAGTTAGAGTAGAATTTTAGAAACTTGTAGAGTAAAAGCTCAAATATGGTTGTTAACAATTTAAAACTAAGCAAATATCTGGACATAGAACATCTTTATGCAGCAAAATTAAGAGGAAAATACAGGAATAATAGAAAATTATAATGAATAGGAAATACTTAAGCTAGGGATTGTGGTATATACCTTTTACTCAAGCATTCAGGAGACTAAGACAATAAGATTATGAATTTTGAAGCCAGCTTGAGCTACAAAGTGAGACCCTGTCTCAAAAGAACAAAAAGAAAATAAGAATGGATATGGGAGAAATACTCAGCAGATAAATGAAAGTCATAATTGCAAACAGCTGACTCTCCTTGTTAAGCAAAACTTTCAGACCAAGTAAAATGATTAAAAGTAAAATTTTAAGTCTTTAAATTCTAGTTGTTACCCAATGAACACATAAAATAAATGGACATTTAAGATAATTAGTTTAACATGCAAAATTAGAAAAACCAGTGAGAAACTGAAATAATATATGGTACATAAATCTATTTAAATAAAGTAAAATAAATAAATTAAATTTGCTGCACAAAATTAGATATTAGTAAAGCTTTGCTCTGGTATGCTTTACCTTGCTGTGATAAACACTGGTCAAAAGCAACTTGTCTTACAGGTTATAATCTTTCCTCAAGAGAAGCCAAAGCAGGAACTCAAAGCAGGAACCTGGAAGCAAGAACTGAAGCAAAGACTGTGGAGAAATGCTGCTTTTTGCTTTCTCAGATACCTTCAATATTCACCAAAGGCCCATCTATCTAGGGAGGGAAATATTCCTCCCTAGACAAGGAGGCTCCCTCCCCTACATCAATTAATAATCAAAAAAAAAAAAAAATCCCCAACTGGTAGGCTTATAAGCCAGCCTGGTGAAGACAGTTCCTCAATTGAGATTTCCTCTTCACAGGTGTGTCAAAAGTTGACAAAAACTAAGCAGCTTGAGCCTCTACCTCCTGAGTGCTGGCATCACCAATGTGTGCTGTTGTGGCCAGTTTATACAGGCCTGGGAATCAAATCAGGGACTCCATGAATACGAAGTAAACAGTTAGAAACTGTGCTACACCCCCCAGCCAACTGTTTTATACCTTTTCTGATATTTTTATGGTTTTAACTTTTTACACATAAATTTGAAAAGCACATAGATTAATACCATGGATGCTGAAAAAAAAAGGGCCGGGGTGGGGGATGTTTGAGCTTTTGTTCTACCAATGTCTGGCAGAGTGACCTTAGGCAAGTCACTTTTTCTGTCTTAATCTCACTATTTATAAAATAGGACTGGCTTTGGTTTTTAACGAGGCTGTTTAAATTTAACAAAGTCTATTTAAGAAAAGAATTATAGAGTGCTTCCCTACCAAAAAAGCACGGAATTTGTTTCATACTAATATCCTACCCTAGAAAGAAAGATCTATCTAAATGTAGACAGCGTTCTGAGCAAAGACCCTTCAAAAGGTCCCAGCTCGAACTTAGTGTGCTGTATTAATGATCAGACAACTTGATTGGTGCAGCTGAGTGTTTGTGTTATTTGGGTATAAACTGCACTATAAGTTTGGCTGAGAATTTGGTTGCTATAATTGCCTGAGACTCAGTTGTTTTTAGTTATGTTTTGGCTTCCTTAAACATCAATTTAAACATTTTATAGTCCACTATATACACAGGCCTCTTTAGGCCAGATTTCATTACCTAATTCCAGATGCCAGTGATACATTTTCCTAGGACGATAATTACACCACTATAAGAGTTAGTCAACGTGCTCACCTACAGTACATTGCTCCCCACCACTGAGGCATCTGAAGGCAGACACACTTGTCAGCCCAGAGTATAGGGTAAAACTGCACATCAGAGGAAGTCCTGTCTCAACTCCAAACACTCCGGGATTAAGGAAGGAAAGATCACAATTGTGTAGTCCCTACTCAGTGCGCCCTACAGAGTTCACAGGCAGAAACAGCTGTCCTTTTTATCTAAGGATTTGTAAATCTTGGTCCACAAGGTAGACATCAGAGTTTGGAGTAGTGCTCCAATATGTTTATGGCTGCTTTTTTAAAAACAAAACTTAGTATCCCATGCCAGACTTATTTCAGAGTAATTTGTAACTGTTGTGATGCTTAAACAAAAGCTGCCCTTTTTGTCTTTCTACTACAGGCCATCAAATGACAATCAACAAAACCTAACAATTCTGTGTATGTACAAAAAATGTTAAAGTTTTAGAACTGAAAGACACTAGAAACAACAGTGGAGGGAAAAATGACAGGAAATGTTTGTAATATTCTTAACAGTTACAGCTATATAGTAGAAAAAGTTTATATGTGTTCAATCTTAAAATAATTTTATAAAATGGTAAGCAGTTCCCCCCCAAAACACTATTAAATACCAAGAAAAAATAGATATTTGCCTTTATCAAAATCAGTGCAACTAGTTTACTTTTACTAAATACTTCATTATAGTATGGCAAATTTATTTCAAATTGCATTGAAATATAATCACTACAGGTTACTGAATTACAAGAGTACTATGAAAAGTAGAATCCAATCTACAATAAATGTGAAATATGTCTCACCCATGCTTAAAATTTGAAATACAATCAACTTTCTTCTCCTTATTTATTTTTTAAAATTTATTTACACTTCAAGTGTTATCCCCTTACACAGTCTCTCCCCTGCCCTTAAACCCGCCTATCCCCCCTCCCCCTGCTTCTAATGAGAGTGTTCCTCTACACACCCACCCACTCCCACCTCCCTGCTCTCAATTCTCCTACACAGGGGCAATCTATCGAGCTTTCATAGGACCAAGGACCTCTCCTCCCAATGATGCCCGACAAGGCCACCCTCTGCTACATATGCAGCTGGAGCCATGTGTACTACTTGGATGGTGGCTACAATCAACTTTCTATAGTGAGAACTTAGAGTAGTGGGGTTACAATACAGAAACTGGGGAGTTCACTTACCATTGCATGTGATTTTTTGTAGGATTTCTTGATTCTGTTATATGATGTACATGTGCTTTCATAATTAATCTGTAATAGTTTTATGAATTTTAATTTATGAATTAAAATTAGTGGACATTCCCTTCAAACAACTCACATTGACATTTCACTGTGGATGAAATAAAATCATATGTATCAGATTATGTATCACATATAAATAAATATATATACTTATAAAATGTGAATTAATACAAGTTGGAAATAGCTATGCACATAATTATACATGGGGGCTGACATCTGAAAGTACAGGGCCCTTCCTTCCTATTTAGCATGATCCATTTTAGGATTATTTGACATAAAGTGGAGCAGAACTACCCCTGTTAATTATATAAAGCAATTGTAAGTTCACTGGCCTGGAAATCAGGAAAAAATGAGTTCCAATGCTAAGGCTGAATAGCCATCTTCCACTGTTGCTGCCAATTTTCTCATTTGTAAATCTGGATATCTTTATCCAATTTCTGAACTTTCTCTCATCTCTAGATTCCTCATTTTATGATTGGACATAATTCAAATTTCATTCTTTCCAAAATAATATTACCAGAACTTATAAAGTGTCTCTAAATGATAATATTCCATATGAAAAAAAAGCCTTGAAGAAGTCACTATTGCCACCCTCTGCTGTGCTGTCTGCTGCCCATCTGAATTGTTTCACCAGACATTAGTCCATATTTTCAAAGTTGGAAAAAAAACAGCCAGAAAATAGAGATGGGGCAATAAACAAAAGGAATGACCTCTAGTGGGTTCATGGTCTAAAAATAGCACTGGTCAAACTGGTGTGTTGTTTTTGTTATTTTGTTTGCTTGTACTTTTGTAAATACACATAAATTATCTATTCACTCCCTGCCTTGACATCGTGCTCTCACTTACCCATTCACAGCCCTCCACATTCCCTATCCCACCCCTGTTTCACCCTCTTGCCCCATAGCTCTGTTGTTAGCAGCATTCAATAAAATACAATTCTGTTCACCATTAATCCTTGTCTTCCCCTGCCCTCCACAGTACAAATGTCTCTCTATTTCATTCCTTGCCCCCCCCACCAACCTGCACATATCTGCAGTCTGCCAGAGAAGTAGCTAGTTTTGTGCAAACCAACTTTGCTTTCCATTACACACAATTATGGAGGAAACATCCTATCTGTCATTACAGGAGAAGGAGGCTGCAGGAGCTCTCACTTTGAGATATTTGTTGCTATGCTTTAACAGAATTCCATATCCTATTTTTTAAAGAACAACCAAGAATCTCTTAAAGCAATTTAATTTTTGAAATACTTATTCTGAACAAACTTTAGATAAAATATGTAAAAATATATCTTAAAATATAGTATATTCTTATATTTGTAATTGTTTTACCCCAAATAATTTTTTACAAAATTTAAGTCAAAGGTTTACATGTAGATGATGACAGAAATTTAGTCAAGTGATAGTTATAAGGATTATATCTGTAAAAAGGTTAAATTGCAAGATGACTGCAATAAACAGTCATTTAAAATACCTATGACAAAAGTCAAACATTGCAAAAAAGTGAAAACATCAATTTTCTTGCAAAATTACAACAAAATAAAACTTTCAATAATAGTCTTACAAATAATAAACATTTACCAAAACTCACTATCCTGGCAAATACAATGAATCTTCTTAAAATAAACCAGTACTGCATGAGGATATTTTGTCTTTGAGAATGGTTCTTTCTTCATTGTTCCAAGTCATTTTATTCTCTTAATTACCTGGTTTTTGTTTGAAGTTTGCTCTCTCTCTCTGTCTGTCTCTCTCTGTCTCTGTCTCTGTCTCTGTCTCTGTCTGTGTGTGTGTGTGTGTGTGTGTGTGTGTGCGCGCGCGCGCACGCGCATATGTGTGTGTATGCTTGTATACAATCCATCACACTTAGACAAATACATCCCTGATACAAACACAGAGCTGGTGCTTGATCAGCCTGTCTTCCTTCTCTTATTAATACAAGGAGTAATCACACAATACAACCTATAATCTTGAACGCTGAAAAACAAAATACATTCATCAACGTTTGAAAAGTAACCCTTAAGAAACGCATTCCTAAATCCTTTAAAATAAACAAATTAAGAGTCCAAGAATAGGAATTCAAGGAGATTTAAATTTGAATTAGCTTAACTACTTTTGACAAGTTTACACATGAAAGACACCAAGATTGTATGTACTACTTGCTGCTTTAAGAAGTTTCATTCTGTCTGTCTATATAAAAAAAGTTTCAGCCAAAGTTAAATCAATCTCCTCTACTGATTTTCAACATTAGACAAATACCCACCCAGCCCCCCTCTTTGAACCCTGCTTTCAGCTTGACTTTTTCCCCAATTGAAATTCAGGCCCTCAATGGTTGGTTTTTCTTGGTTCTAAATGTTGATAAAAAAGGGTTTTCTCCACTCCCTCAATTTGATGTGACAGGCTTCTGACATGAATAATGGAAGCATTTCTTTCACAGGCAAATCAACTTAATTTAGTCAGCCTTTATACTCTCAGTGGGCAAGCCACAATCCCTGAGATTCCATGAGAGCCTTGAAGTTAGATGAAATCTTTAGAATTTGCACAAAATGTATAAAGTAAACAACACTTATTTTGTCACAATACTTCAATAACTTTTATGCAGGAGTTACAGATGAATATATTACTTCCTAATCAGATCCTGATTTACAAGCAATTTGTGATGAACCCTCTACATTCAAGGGGGAAAACGGTCCCTAGTAAGGAAGCTAACAAAATTTTCTACACACATAAATTTTAAAGCATGTGGATTGAAAACAAAGCAAAGGAGGCAAGCAAAAGGAAACTTCTAATCCTTCCAAAAGAAACCAATAAAAACCAAGGTTCATATACTGGTTAGGGCTCAGGTGTTTATAACAGCAATAGATCTATTTTGAAACAATTCTTTGAAGCAGAATCTTGGAGAACTAAAAGAGCAGCCATCAGATTGAAAGCAATAGATCCACAGTCATTTCCATTTCCAAATTCTGGACACCATTATTCCCCTGAGAACTTTTCAGATCAGAAAAAAGACATGTTAATAATACATTCATGAAAGAAAGATGGGGCTCATAAAAATAAAACTAAGACATATGCCTTCTGAGTTGGCCATTGAAGAATGATTTAAAAATGAATGCAACCAGGCTTGGAGGGCACAGATTTTGCATTCAGTCTCTAACAGAATATGGTACTTGGCATTTGTCCTCTGGCCTTTGATGTCATTTATATTGGGGTGGGGGGGGCTGAAAGGAAGAAAGGAACACAAAACTGGGAATCCAGAGACCTGCTCCAAGCACAGCCAGAAAATTTCCTTTTGACTCTAGACAAGTCTCTTTTCCTACGTAAGCTTCTGATTCTTCTGTATAGCAAAAAATAATCTTTAAGCTTATTCTAGCTATAATTCTGTAGCCTGGTGACAAAAATCCAAATGAGTAGTAAGGTTTAAAGAAAGTTTATGACTCTGAACTTCTCTGACACTATTCTGTATGGGGCTGAAGAGTGTGTGTGTGTGTGTGTGAGAGAGAGAGAGAGAGAGAGAGAGAGAGAGAGAGCGTGTGTGTGTGAGAGAGAGAGAGAGAGAGAGAGAGAGAGAGAGAGAGAGAGAGAGAGAGAGAGAGAGAGAGAGAGAGTGCTTGCATCTGTATAAGAAAATCTCAGCAACTGAGAGGTCTTTGGAGCACAGACAATTCTGACAATTACTTAATTCTATCCCCACTCCTACTCTCTGGCAGTAGATAGGGTGAGGACAGAATCTAGGCCTCCAATACACCAGACAACTAGTCTACCACTGAGGTCCACCTCCAACCCAAATTCTAAGCATTTTAAAATTATCAACTTCTCATATTATATAAAACTAGCAAATAATGGGTTGAATTTTTCCTAGACTCATACTCTTTAATGCTCTTAGTATATTGCAATTTTATCAAACAAATAAAAATCTAACTGTCAAAAGCATGCTTTCAGTAAAGACAGCTTTGTTTTACTATTATTAAGATTTTTCATGAAGATATGTTCTAGTAAAAATTAGCATCGTTAATATCAGACTTTTCATATTATAATTTAATTTGTATGCTAATGTTGTTGGCTTCATAAACTAGGAAACTGTTCCTGTACAAAGAGAAAAAAAGGTGTTTTAATTTCATATAAACTCTTAGCTAGAGAGAACTATTTCTACATATATGTCATTTCAGAGAGCAAATATCCAGGTTTCTTTAAATTGGTATATTTAACCCACTTTCTCTCCTTACCCCTATTCCTACTCCTCTTCTCTCCCCTCCTCTTCCATTTTTTTTCTTTCTCAAAATTTGCTAATCAGCCAATTAGGGATTCCAACAATTATAAGTGTCAGGAAAGGAAAGAGAAATGGGAAAGTAGTCAAGGTAAAAACAAAATAACTTCACTTGAAAGAGTGTCCACTGTCAACCCCCAGAGGATTTACACTGCACCTTGATGGACTTGCTGTTCCCAGTCTCCACCCCTCCCACCTTCCTTCCCTATTATAATCGTTAGGTCAGTTAATTGGCTGATTAAGAATACCCTGGCATTTTTATTAACTGGCAATTAGAGTCAGACCCTGAGGCACAGAAGATCCTCCTGATTGGGGGTGTCACTTGGGTTATAAAGATTAATAAAGTCAAATGAGCTTTAAGGTCTGGCTTAGTTAATTTAATCTTCTGTATGGATATTTGAGCAATATCCATCCCTCTAATATTACCTTGGCTGCTTTCAAACTAAACCAAATTCATTCTAGAACAGCAGTCACTTATCTTTAAAAACAGAGGGAAAGTACATATTGGAATACTGTGAAATATCAAACAGTGAAAAGCTGTAAAGATACCTGCTAAACTGATGCTTCTTCTACTTTAGTCACCACTCTCTATTTCCTTTCTTTCAGGACCATTTCAATAAAAGACCCAAGTTCCTCATGAAATAAATCTGCAAGAATATGATATGTGACATGCCCTAATCCTTTTAACCTAGGTAAATCCTCTCATACCTTCTTTCTATAATTGTCTAAGAAAAGTTGGCACTTATGAATTGCCATTGCACAGAGTGGCCAGTTACAGGCAATGCAAATGTTCCCTTATAGTCCAAAGACTTTGTGTGATTATAAGAAGATGGTGTACCATATTAAAATTATAGCTTGGACAGGCAACTTCAGAATAATAATATTCTGCAGAATTGATACTGACTGTGAATGTAATACCAAGAGGAAAGGAATCCCAGGGAAATGGTAAAGACAATGTATACCTAAGGTATATATTGGTAAAGCAGAATCTATATCCCAGGATGGTGGATCAGATATGGTCCAAAGTAAAAATCCTGTGCAATAAATAGCAACTCACAGCTTCTTAACAGTGAAGAAAGTTACTTATGCAAGACAAATCCAGTCCAATTAAAAAAGAGCGCGCTCTTCATAGCTACGAAGAGAGACTACCATAGCCAGCAGGTTCCAAAAATGCAAGAACATTTTTTAAAGATTTATTTATTATTATATATAAGTACACTGTGACTGTCTTCAGACACTCTAGAAGAGGGCGTCAGATCTCATTATAGATGGTTGTGAGCCACCATGCGGTTGCTGGGATTTGAACTCAGGACCTTCGGAAGATCAGTCAATACTTTTACCCGCTGAGCCATCTCACCAGCCCGCAAGAATTGTTTTTAACTTATTTTATTAGATATTTTCTTCATTTAAATTTCAAGTGCTATCCCAAATGTCCCCTATACCCTCCCCCACCCTGCTCCCCTGCCCACCCACTCCCAATTCTTGGCCCTGGTGTCCCCCTGTACTGCGTCATATAAAGTTTGCAAGACCAAGGGGCATCTCTTCCCAACGATGGCTGACTAGGCCATCTTCTGCTATATATGCAGCTACCAAAGTTAAATCAGGATCAGATTAACGAGCTTAACAGTCCCATTCCCCCTAAGGAAATAGAAGCAGTCATTAATAGTCTCCCAACCAAAAAAAGCCCAGGACCAGATGAGTTTAGTGCAGAGTTCTATCAGACCTTCAAAGAAGAACTAATTCCAACTCTCCTCAAACTATTCCACAAAAGAGAAACAGAAGGTACTCTGCCCAATTCGTTCCATGAAGCCAAAATTACTCTGATACTTAAACCACGCAAAGATCCAACAAAGAAAGAGAACTTCAGACCAATTTCCCTTATGAATATCGATGCAAAAATACTCAATAAAATTCT
>NC_034613.1:51201436-51202303 GCF_900095145.1 Mus pahari | reverse complement strand
TGACCCTAAAAATTCCACCAGAGAACTCCTAAACCTGATAAACAGCTTCAGTGCAGTAGCTGGATATAAAATTAACTCAAACAAATCAATGGCCTTTCTCTACACAAAGGATAAACAGGANGAGAAAGAAATTAGGGAAACAACACCCTTTACAATAGTCACAAAAAAATATAGAATACCTTGGTGTGACTTTAACTAAGGAGGTGAAAGATCTGTATGACAAAAACTTCAAGTCTCTGAAGAAAGAAATTTAAGAATATCTCAAAAGANGGAAAGATCTCCCATGCTCATGGATCAGCAGGATTAATGTAGTAAAAATGGCTATCCTGTTGAAAGCAATCTACAGATTCAATGCAATCCCCATCAAAATTCCAACTCAATTCTTCACTGAATTAGAAAGGGCAATTTGCAAATTCATCNGGAATAACAAGAAACCTAGGATAGCAAAAACTATTCTCAACAGTAAAAGAACCTCTGTGGGAATCACCATGCCTGACCTCAAGCTGTACTACAGAGCAATTGTGATAAAAACTGCATGGTACTGGTACAGTGACAGACAGGTAGGTCAATGGAATAGAATTGAAGACCCAAAAATGAACCCACACAGCTATGGTCACTTGATCTTTGACAAAGGAGCTAAAACCATCTAGTGGAAAAATGACAGCATTTTCAACAAATGGTGCTGGCACAACTGGCTGTTAGCATGCAGAAGAATACGAACTGATCCATTCTTATCTCCTTGTACAAAGCTCAAGTCTAAGTGGATCAAAGAACTCCACATAAAACCAAAGACACTGAAATATATAGAGGAGAAAGCGGGGAAAAGCCTTGAAGAAATGGGCACAGGGGAAAAATTCCTTAACAGAA